>NC_090811.1:30756464-30921464 GCF_036512215.1 Solanum lycopersicum
TTATTATATATAAAATTAACTAAAAAATTAATGATTAGTTTTAAAAAAGATATGCATGTAAGATTAAATACTTTATAATATAATATCAGGATCTTGAACACGGTAATCTTACATAGATATTGTTAAGGGTACATACCTGATGAGGAAGACATCATCAAATTGGTTATCACCTCCTTGCCCTAACTTTATGTCATCACAACCGTCAACAATGAAATTATTGTAGAGAATATGTGATAACCCTAATGGGTGGAGGGAGGACCAATTTATATAAGTTATGACTTAATCTGGTAAGTCCATAAAGTAACCAATGTACGGTTGAGATCTATTCCTTATTAAATATTATTCAAACTTGGATCATATGTAAGAAATAATTAATAATAAATAATAATAATTTTTACATTTTTTTACTTGGCCCAATAACCATATCACATTAATATTTAATAAACACTAGTTGCGCGTATAATAAATCTCTTCTATAATGCACATCATACATACCATAATATAACAAACTACTAATGTGAGTTATGGCAGTTGTACATAAATTTTAAGCTTCATACTTCTTCCATATACTACATCATTAACAACTTATCATACTAGGTCCATAAACTTATAAAAACATATAACATTAAGGTCCACAATAATGTCTCATGAAGGCACATCTAATAATTTCTCAAAACAATAATGTGTACACCATTATGAGAAATAATATATTCATTAATGTATATTTGAAACACATAATTTGATCTCAGAGTGTAAAAGCATCATAAATGTATCAATCATAAGTACAACCAAGACCCATTTTTGAACATGATATTTACATGTCTTTAGTTGTAAGCTTTTTATTAACAGATCTGCAATAATGAGAACAGTTCTAATATTCTTAAGTAACACTCTTTATCTCCGAATTTCTTCCTTGACAATAAAGCACTTTAATTACATATGTTTGACACATTTGGAGTACTTATTATTCTTGGAGAAGAATACTACTGCAACATTATCACAATAAAATTTTCAACAGTTTGGTAATGGTGTCGACAACCCCAAGTCCTGAAATAAAGTTTCTCAGCCATAATGTATGAATTGGGGCTTCTTAACGTGCCATAAACTTTCTTTGCAACTTTTCAATGATCAATTCTAGAGATACTTTGATATCTTCCTAGCATTTCGACCACAAAGCTAAAATTCAGTCTTGCGCAAGTTTGAACATATATCAAACTTCCAACAATAGATGATTGAGGAATTGAGACCATTTTCTTTCGTTCTACATCATTCTTCGGGCATAACATGAGATTAAATTTATTTCCTTTTTAATAGGAACTATTCATGCTGAATAATTTTTCACGTTAAATCTCTCTAGAACTATTTTAATATATCCATTTTAAGATAATCCCAATAATTCTTGTGATCTATCATGGAATATTTCTATCCCCATCACATAGGATGCCTCACTCATATCTTTCATTTCAAAGTTCATAGAGAGAAAATCTTTTGTCTCATGCAATTATGCCTAAATCATTAGCAACAAGTAAAATGTCATCAACATGCATGACTAAAAATGTATACTTACTCCTACATATCTTTTGGTATATACGCAGATCAATGGTAATTTTCTTAGATCCAAAATATGTTATGATATTATTAAACATTATATACCATTTTCGTGAGGCTTGTTTGAGTTCATATGTTGACTTCTTTAGTTTACACACTATTTGATCTTTTCCTTCAATTTCGAAATTCTTTGGTTAGTCCATATAAACATTCTCATTCGAGGTCTACATTAAGAAAGAAAGTTTTCACATACATTTGATGTAACGATAAATCATAATGAGCTACCAAAGTTAAAATAATTCTTAATGAGTCTTGCTTTGAGACCGGTGAAAAGATCTTTTTATAATCAATGTCTCCCTTTTTAGTGTATTTATTGGCAACAAGTCTGACTTTATATCGTTCAATATTACCATTTGAATCGCATTTGGTCTTGAAGACCCATCTACACTCGATTGTTTTAGAACTTTTTGGTAATGAACGAGATCCCAGACTTTGTTGTATACCATGGATTTTTAATCTTCATTCATGGCATCAATCCATTTATCAAACTCGTTGCTTTTTGTTGATTGTGAAAATGAAATCAAATCTTTATTAATTTCGATGTCAAAATCTCAATTTTGCAAATAAATCACATAATGGCCAATTTTCTTTATGACATTGTTTGTGGTTCATTTGCATCAGATACTTATGAGTTAGTTCCTTCTTGAAGTGTTTCACCCAATTATTGTTCAACATTGTCAAAGTGTTCTTCAACAAGAGGAACAACATTTGTGATTCGTATGAAAATAGGTACATTCATGGCAATGAAATATTTACCCTTACCTCATTAATTTCTACACTGTGTCGTTCAACACTTCCACCAACTTCACCATTCTCAAATAATTTTGCAAATAGACTTAGACATTGTTTTGATTAATTACAATTTTAACTTACACTTTTAGAGCGTCCGCCGCTTGAGAATTTTCTTTCAACAAATGTATAAATTTATAACGTGAAAAATCATCGATAAAGATGATAAAATATTTTTCTCCATCAAAAGATGGAACATCAAAGCATCCGCAAATATCAGTGTGTATTATTTTTTAGAAGTTAAGTGCTCCTTGTGGAACCTTTCTTGGTATGTTTGATTTGCTTTCCTTTAATGCAATCCAAACATATATCAAGATCAGCAAAATTCAAATTTGCAAGAACTTCATTCTTTACTAACGTGGGAGGTCGAGGCTGATATGAAATCCCGCTATCCTCATTTGTTCAGTTCTTGAGGTTAGATATTCTTTTCCTAAAGTCTTAATTATGTTTAAGAAACTCTAAGTTCTAAGTGTTGTAGTCAACTTGGTGTGATAGGTCACTAATTGTATGCTTTATAATAACACTATATGAGTTAAAATGAAGTTATGTTTGCAATCTATGTTGCTGTTTTTGTGTAGCATAGGCATGTTTTCTGTGTTGCGTGATTTGTGATGTGCATTAAGTTAAGTGTGATTGAGAAGGAAATTCCTCAATCTCAATTATGAAGCCTTAGATAAACTTGAATGGTATGCACCACCCAAATAAGTGTGAATCAAATGTTCATAAAAGAGAAATGTTTAAGTATGATGAAGAAACTTTCAAAAATTACCCTCTTTGTTTAAATGATGTGTAGTGTCATTCGGGGACGAATGTTCATAAGGGGGGATAATGTAACAATCTGAAAAACGACTATGCTAAGTAAGACCTAAACGTACCTATAATGTTGATATTTAATTAATAAAATAAGGTTTTAATTGGTCAAAACGGATCAAAGCTCGATGGTCAAACCCGAGTTTGACTGGATATCCACACTTGGGTTCGAGCCGAGTTGGAGGCACTAAAGTGACGATTTAAATGATTTTAAATTAGAAAAAAATCAGGAGGGGAATTATAGTAACTTAATATGTAGATTATAATCTAATTTAATCATTTAAATTATGTTGAATACGTCAACAACAAACTCCCAAGGAAAGAGGTACACGACCTCCACTAGGATTGTACTCAATGTGCACTCTTAATTCATTATATATCCACAAAACATTTTTCAGCTTTACTTTGCAATTCAAAAATAAAAAACAAAATAAGCCTACTGTTCTAAAGAGTTCTCGGCTTCATCAATCAAAAACGTAAAGAAAAAATTGTACGCCTAAGTGATTTAAGCAATCACGTAAAAGAATTCACTTGTGAACAAGAACCAAGGCTCGGAAGAGGAGATTGTGCTAAGTTAGGACGTGTGTTAGTGTTTGGTTTGTCAAAGCTGAAAAAGGTATGAGTTTTCTTCTCTCTTGGTCCCTCTCCCAAGAGTCCCTAAGGTTCAGTACGTATTTCAATCGAAAACTAAGATTGACCCCGTTGCATGCACCTGTCATTAGATCCTCTGAAAAGTTCATGCGTTGGTATGTTTGCTGGTAGATAACCATAGGAGTGTTTTGATTGTTTGCAATGTGATGTTTTTGGACAATATATGAACATTTTATGTGTGTTCGATTGTATGTATGTTTTATTTACACGATAATGCTAATACTATGTAATGCATATTACATATTGCTTTCAGGAATGTGGTGAATTATATTCTATGTAATTGTCGTGTTATTAACATATGATGATGAAATCATGATTTTCATGGAAAGTAAATGAAAATGATGTTCTAAAATGAAATCTAATTGTAGAATTAAAATGAGTTTAAGACTCTCGGCCATGTATATCAATGCACAAAGAAATGGTACGAATATATGGACATAAGTTTAGGCTAAAGCAGTGGTTAAAGATATAAAAATCTAAACCAAATTGTCTAGACTAAAGTGTAAGAAAAATGAACTTAAGGACCTAATGCTAATTAGAGAAGACTCGGCTAAATTCAAATAAAGAAATTGCTACACCTAAGAATCGCATTCGAGATCTCAAGGGTCTAACACTTGATGAAGAGGTCTTGAGTAAATTAAAAAGAAAATAATGTTATGTATAGGATGGGAATCGAACTCGGCCTCAAGACCAAGTGTGTAAGATACATAAGTCTCACATATAATCAAAAAAAATTATATGATGCCCAAGGGATTCGAAAAGAATTCCCTTGACCGAAATTGTGAGGCACATAAGTTTTACATAAAATAAAACACAGCCACTAGGGATCGAACTCAAATTCTCTTGGACGAATGTGTGAAGACACAAAAGTCTCTCTCACACACACAATGAAAATAAATCAAAAGAATATATGTTTCCCAAGGGATTCGAACACGGGTAAAGTATAAGATCACTTAAATCACGAAAATAAGCCTTATGTATGATGTAACTCGAAAGGGGTGCTACCATGAGTGTATAGTACACTAAAGGCCATGTGCATGGCATATGATGTAAGTTAATGACTAGATGAAGAAATGAACATTCACGTAATGAGGTGAGTAATTATGTTAAACTATGATGCTAGAAGATGGTGACAACATGATAAGAGGCTAAAATGAATGGTGAGACAAGTCTCAACCAAGCTTAAGTATAGGTCACCAAAATTACTCACCTAAGAGAGTATTGAATATTAAGAGACAAGTCTCAATCACATTCTTTATGTAAGTGTAAGGACAATTCACACTTAATACGTAAAGAAAAGATGAGAAATCATCTAATGAGTCATGACTACCTCATGCTAGAATAAAGCTTCGATGATGTATGAGTTGAATGTAAGAAGGAACATTAAACTAAGCACCGATAGGCTAGTTATGAATGGTGATGCCTTCTTTTCGGGAAGGGTGGAGGTTCACGTAATTCTCATGAAGATGAGATTGTCCACCAAGGTGGGTATGGGTCTCCCTAAATCTCCTAGTCTTTGAACCATGTTTCCAACATAGGGAACTAGCTTGGTTCGAACCCATAAAGCTGGCATGTTTTGGTTTCACTTTGGCCAGTGACTCCACCTCTTTTCGGTGTGGGAAAGACCCCAAATTTCATGATGCTCACATGATCTATGTCAGTTAAGATTAAAAGTTCCTTAAAGTATGAAAGATAATGAAATGAACGATACCTAAGGTGTTTGTGCAAGACAATTTGAAGGTGAAACCGGACTCAAGTAATGACATTAGGTCATTCTTGGTCATTGCACTTAATGATCCCGATGAGAGTCTTAAACTTCATCCTAGGTGTAGCTGGTGTATACATCAGTCTATGAATGAATGAAATGAATAATGTGAATTACGAATGAACGAATGAAGCAGACTCTGTGTTTGCTAAAGGAGGTCCTCGGGTTGAGGTTCCATATGTTGGGCCCTCACTTGAGATGTATTAATGCTACGTCCATGATTCCAAGGTCTCAGTCGATATGAAATGTATGATATATGAAACATGAAATGTATGTTATGTGAACCTATGTATGATGTGTGACATATTCATGGTATGACCTTCCTATTACTAATTAGGCAAGTCAAGAGACTTGACATTCTAAGAAAGCATGTTGATTAGGAAGAGACATTATTGTTCATGCATTACCGTTATGTGTTGATGCATATACCCATACTTAGTACAAGTGTACTAATTTCATATAATATTACTATTTTAGGTGCAGGCTCAGGTGGACGTTGAAGGTATCATTGCAGCTGTTCGGACTCAGAGATTTCATTCGGACTTGGTAGGTCCTCATACATTCGAGGATGCATGCCTTTACATTTCTTGCTTAGTAGTAGGTTTGAGCTAGTGGGGTATATTCCACTAATGTTTCTTTCCCATTTTATTCAGACGCTTGTAATGTGCCGTTTTGGAAAGTATTACTTATGACATGAGATTCTATTTTTTTCAAGTTGTATGTTTCTATAACTAGATGGTTGATGTATGAGCAACGAACATCCTTACAAATACGTGATTATATGTTTGCAATATGAAGTCTATGTATACTTCAAATATAAACAAAAAGTTTTAAATTTTCCGCTAAAATTAACCATATGAATGTGATGAATGCAAGAAGAGGCTTGTCTGCGACCTCTAAGAGGTCAACGACGCCGGTTGCGATTCGGATTCCAGAATCGGGTCGTGACAATCTTTTAAATCGTTCTTTAGATACATGGCCCAAATGTTTATGCCACAAATAAGCATTTTTTTCATTTAATGAACTGCATCTGATTATATCAAGTTTCAGTCTATATAAATTGTCAATAAGAACACCAAAACTATAAAAATAGTATTCTTATATAAATTGAAACAACTATGTCCAAACTTTAAACTAAATCTAGAAACATCAAGTCTTCAAAGAGAAATTGAATTCCTAGAAATTGAAGGAACATAAAGAGTCTGTAATAGATCAAAGTGATGTTCAATCTCCAAGATCAATGATAAGTCTCTTTACCTTCAATTTTAGCCTTCATGCAATTTCCCATGAACAAGAAATTTTTATTTATTTATTTGAATTCTTTGTTTGGATCCTAGTGAATCTCTGTAACATAGTGGATACATGAGTAGTTGCACCAGAATCAAGCCACCAAGTATTATTAGGAAAATACTAAATTTGATTCAAAATGTATAAAGGCACTAAATGCACCTTTCTTTTCAAACCAAGCATTATGTTTCAGGCAATCTTTGAGATAGTGTCCTTTCTTATAGAAACGACACACATCAGCCTTGAGTTCTTTATAAGCATCCTGTGAAACTTTAGCAGGCACTTTCTTTTTCTTTAACTTGTTGACTTTACTTTAAGTCCTTTACCAGCTCCTTGACCCATGAGGTTAATGGAATGACCTCTTTGTTTTTTTAAGTCTTGACTCCTCTTGAGTAAACATACTGGATAATTCAATAACATCTCACTTATCATTAATAGTGTTATAGTTAATTTTGAAATGGTCCATACTCAAGAGACAATGAGTTCAGAATAGACTAAACTAAGAAGGTGCCACTTTCATCCCCAAGGTTCGAGGTCTTGCTGCAAAGTTAGTCATCTCGATGATATGATTTTGTATACGACGCGACCCATCAAACTTCATGGATGTGAGTTCAACCATTAGTGTACCAGCGAGAGACTTATCAATAGAACGAAACGTTCTTTCACAAATTTCAGATATTTTATAGCATTTTTGGTTTGTGAAATAGTACTCTTAATGTTGTTAGCAACAGTCATTCGTCTGAACATAAGGCTCAATCTATTAAAGTGTTTCCATGATTGATGAAAAGGTTTCTCATCCTTACTGCTCTTATCAATAATGGCAGTAGGCTTGTCATTCAGTAGAGCCAAGTCAACATTCATCACACCTAAGTGGAACTGGACTTGTTCATGTCATTCAAAGAAGTTCAATCGATTGAAATCAATAACAGACGAAGCATGCAAATGAAGGAATGACTGCAAATACATACATGCTCACATATAAAAATAATGTGAATTCAATTAAATGATAAAAGTACATCGTAATTCTCCTTTGGGTAGATATTACGACACACTATCATAATTTAAATGTCATTTTTAAAATCTTTAATAGGCAATTAAATAAGTTTAACCAAACAAATACGACATCTTTGGATATACAATATATGTTTAATTGAAAATATTAATTTACCTCATAATTTTCACTATTTGTAGAATGATAGGTTCACCTCTTGGTAAAAAATTTTAAGTTCTAGCAATAGTGAAAGTCAATTTATTTATTTATTTTTTAATATAGGCATTTAATTAACCTTCGTAGATAAATGACAATTTACGAGTGCATATTTTTCTTAACCATACTAGTTTGGTCACTTTGATGACTAACAAGTTATATGAATACAAATGCATACATAATCTCATAAAATTTTGTGCATGTGAATAAATTTTAAACATTTGGTTTGACCATTTTGGTGACTAACAAACTGTAAAAACATAATACATGCATCAGTGATCATAAACATGATATGTGTAGACGTTAACTTTCTCTAGTTTCGCCACTTTGGTGACCAACAAACTATATGAATACAAAGCACATATAACATCATGTGCATATGATAATTTTAAACATTTTAGTTTGGCCACTTTGGTGACTAACAAACTACAGAAACATAATACATGCATCAAGTGATCATAAACTTGATATGTGTAAACGTTAATTTCTCTAGTTTGACCGCTTTAGTGACGAAACATCATGAAATTTTGTGCATGTGAATAATTTAAAACATTTTAGTTTGACCATTTTGACGACTAACAAACTATAAAAACATAATACATGCATCATGTTGAAAAATCAGACCAGTCTCTCTTGGAATATTGAATGCGTAAATAAATAATGAATTGTACTAATCCACATATGTCAAGTGAACATAAATATTTTATGTGTAAACATTAATTTTCTAGTTTGACCACTTTGTTGACCAACAAAATATATTGCACTAAGTGCACACATATTATTTATTACTTACTATAATGACCACTTTAATTTATTGCACAATCTAAATGAAAACATAATTAATACATTATTGGAGAATTAAAAATTTTCAGAATTTGTGCAAATCTAAAACAAAACATAATTATTTATTTATTTAGAAATGGTAGGTGGTAATTACTTTTTATTACCCTACCAAGGCTGATGCGAAAAACAAAAGCGTTAGTCGTAAATTGATTTCTACCTCCTTGCCCTAACTTTATGTTATCACAATCGTCAGCGATGAAAACTTGGATCATAAGTAAGAAATAATTAAAGTAAATAATAATAATTCTTACAATGCACACTAATCGTTTGGCCATAGATATTCAAATATTCTTGGCAAATATTATTTGGGTGAAAATCTGGTTGGAATTTCACCATGTGTTTGGCCATAGTATTTGGGAAATATATTTTTACTTTTTTAGAAAAATATGATTTATAGTCATAAGTTTTAAAAACATCAAAATTAACCATAAGTTTGTATTACAAGTCAATTGAATATTTGTTACAACAATAATAAATAGCATGTGGTAATTTGAAGTGAGTGCAACAAATATCATTTCATATATTGTGAAGTTGACAAAATACATGACTTTTTTTTTTATCTTGAGTCGATTGTTCATCATTTTCTTCAATAACCATATCATCATTTAACATTCACCAGAGATTTCATCACTACTTTGAAATTAACGTAAAAGATTATGTAATACAACGTATGCAACAACTATAGAGGTTGTGTTTGTAAAAGATAAAAGTTTGGGGTAAAATTTTAATTTTTAAAAGATCCCAAATAATGAGACTTGACTCAAATACTAGAAAAAACTAGTATTTGAAAATTTGGGATGCTTGCCAAAAATACTTGCCAATTAATGACAAGGTGTATGAACAAATACTATTTGTCAAGTTTTTTCCCAAATATTATTTGGAAATCTATGGCCAAACGGACAATGAAAGTAAATGTCTTTCTTGGATTGGCGCCAAGGAACAACTTTATAATTTTGCTTTAGGAGTTATTTGCACAAACGTGAGCCAACTTGTGGGAAGAAATTTGCTTTGTGCGTGGTTTGATTTTTGCAGAAAAAAAATGAATTTATTAATATAATCTTGTTGTGGGAATGAAACGAACATTTACTTTTTGAAAAAAAGAATTTCCAAGAAAAAAAGATCATATCAATAGTAGATAATAATGAAAATTAAAAAGAAAACCATGGAATGGAAAAGCAAGAATGTTATGCCATGACTTTTTATAGTATTTATAGTACTCAAAAGTATTATTAACATAACATTAAAAAAGAAAACTAACGGATTTGAATATGAATAATTATAAATAAATGAGTACTAAGCGTAGTAATTAATTATGCCTAATTGGAATATTACCATAAACAACTTAAAGTCAGAAATGAAGGGATACTGCTACATGAGCGGTAGGTTTTAATTGGGATTTTAGTGCATTTGGTTGACAAGCTTAATTGAGCTTTATGAGGTTTAGGAGTTATTCTTTAACTAATAGCATAAATTAACCAAAATATGCAATAAAAAATTAGAAAAATATATTCAAAAATGTGAAAAAAAAGATAAATATAAAATTTGTCCAGTATTCAACTTTATATAAATAAATATATAGATTTAGAATTACAGTTTCTATATTTTTCATATGAAAATTTTGTGTGATATATAAAAAATTTAGGCTATTATTTTTATTAATTGCAATAATATATATGCTCATATTTAAAATAGTAATTGTAAAAAATTAAATTACAAGTAAGAGAAATTACATGATATCCAAATCTAAATAGTTAAATAGATTTATAAACGTAAATAGTATTATATAAAGAAAGTTGTTAGTAAAATTACATGATATCCAAATTCAAGAATTAAAATAAATTTATAATCGTAAATAATATTATATAAAGAAAGTTATTAATAAATTCACATAAATAATTTAAAACACAAAAAATGACATGCCGACGTATTTAAATTTGGCGTATAAAATATGTCTTTGTATTGCTTCAAGAGAAAAATATAATTCTCTCTCTCTCTATATTGGTATTAAAATTTCTTAATTTCTTATCATTTCTGAGGTTGGATCTGCTTCAATAGAAATGAAGAAAAGAAAAGAACGGCAAAGAAAACTGATAAGGAAAACTATGACATTAAGCTACAATTGGTCTATTGGTGAAAATAAATATATATTGTAATTTTTTAGGAATGCTTCAAGAAATATTTGTATTTTTACTCATATATAGACTAACAAGTTTATGAAACCACGCAAATCATTAGCAATTTCACTAATTACTTATAACAGTTTGATCAATTAAGATAAAAATATAATATTTTAAAATGGCTTAATTATTAAACTAGCAAAGAAAATGATTGAAAAGAGTGTATTTTAATTTGTTTGCATTCCAGCCAATAAGAAAATATCCATTTTTCAAGTTTCAATATTTGATATAAAATTCTTCATTATAAAATTAAATAAATAAATTGGTGGCATCAACTCTAAAATAAGTTTAACAGATAAAGAATAATATAACTTCATCATGGATCAATCGAGCTTAGTAATTTCGATTCTTCTTCGCCTGATTTTCTTGCCCTATTTTAATGATGTTGAACCTTATTTCCTAAATTTTAAGAAAACTGACCAAATTCAAATGAGACTTTTGTGCTAGTGGGGTATATGTCATCGTTAAGAACCTTTTGACATTGATTTCGGTCATTCACCGTCGCCGGAGCTCTGACGTGTGGGTCCTAATTTAAAGTGTTAGGTTATTAGCATTTTAATATTAATATTTAACATATTAAATTGCTTTATTTTGGAGTTATAAGAATGAATATTGGAATGGATGACTTCTACATCATCCATTAGCATTGGTTGTCCATCACTTTATTTCATTTTTTAATACCTCCATTACTCTTTGTAACCTATGTAACATATGTAACTCCTATTGTAACATATGTAACCTATGTAACTCCTATTGTAACATATGTAACCTATGTAACTCCTAAGACCATTATCTTCACTATTTAATACCTCCATTATCTTCCTATTTATTGCTAGGAAGACTTCTTGTAGTATAAATAGTGATGGTCTTCATTTGGTTTGGAACACACAATTCATAAGAGAAAACAAAGAGTGAAAGAGTTAGTCTAAAAGAGAGTTCTTATAAGTTGAAAGGAGGTGTTCTTTTTTGTGGAGCTTTGAACTCAACTGTTGTCCAGAATTGTTGAGTTATACTTTGTGAAGGCTATTGTATCCTGGAGGGGACAAGTCAAAGAGGACTACTGCTGGACCGGTGAAAACATTTGCTGCAGTGGGCTTGAATCTCCTTAAAGAGAGCGAGATATCCGCGCCTCAGCCTGAATAGATTACTTTCTTCATTTTATTTTCAATTGTAATCTTGCAATTTTATTATCTTGTAAGTTTTTTCACTAATATAAAGTAAAATTTAGTTATGTTTAGTCATATGAAGTTTTTCGGGGTACCCGTGAAAAGTTTGTAGACGGACGACGATAAGAATAACTTTACAGGTTAAAAGGTGGTAGTAAAAATAATTTATTTTAACTAAAGGTAAAGTTATCTAAAAATTGAGGGATATTTTCGATATTTTATCCATATTATCAAAAGTGAGTACCTAATTATTTGTACATTTTTGAATGAACATATCTATTTGTCCATTTTTGAACGAACATATCTATTAATGATTGACATATTAAATTTATCTTTTTACGCTTATTAATTATTAAGTTAATGTATGAAAAAAAATAAAAAATTACAATTTTTTACGTTTTTATTAAAATAGTTAATGAAGAATATAATAGATTAAAAAATGTAAAGTATTTTAAAATAACTAAAAAAGAAGATGAACGGGATAATAATTATTGTGGGCCCCACGGTCGATTGATATAGTTTTGCGTGGATGATAGCCTCAGAAGTAAAATCTGAACATGAGACTAGAATTGAGTGTTCATATCATCATTCATAAAAAATAAGAAGAGAGATAGGTCCCTAATTAATATAGGGTAGTATGGCATTGATTGTGTCAAGTGTGCAATTCCAACCTCGAGCAAGAATTGTATATTGTGTAGGAAAAAGGCAAAATCGGGAGGGCATTATTGTTTGGAAAAGGGACTCAAACCCAAACCCAAAATTAAAAACCCAATTGTGTTTGTGTAAGCAGCAGCAGCAGCGGCGGCAGAGGCATCGATTGAGATGCGTGTACTCCGTTGAATACTCAGAAAATGAAGTTGATTCGTTGGTGGAATTTATTAAAAGTGTATTTCCTGGTGGAAATTGGTGGAAGCTTTCATCAGAAGAAGATGTAGATGTTGGGGGAACAGCAAAGCCTGTAACTGTTGTACGTGCTCTTAAAAGAATGTGGGAATTGATAGCTGAAGATCGTTTCCTCATTTTTGCTGCTTTTACTGCTCTCATTGTTACAGCTGTACGTTATTATTCCCTAACCCTTTCAAAATGTTCATCCTAATGTTTTCAATCATCCTAATCCTAATCCTTTTATTTCATCAGTTATCAGAAATTTCTATACCGCATTTTCTCACCGCATCCATTTTTACGGCACAAACTAGCACTGCCCCACTGTTTCATAGAAATGTGCGAATCTTGGTTGTTCTATGTATCATTTCCGCAATATGCAGGTCAACACTACTACTTCTTTTTCCTATTTATTTTTCAAAATCTCCTTCTAACATTTTTGTTCATCTCCAGTGGTGTGCGAGGTTGCCTTTTTGGCCTCGCAAATATGATCCTGGTCAGTCTTGTTTCTATTCACTAATCCTTTTTCACGTTAAAAGTCTTATAGCTTGTTTAATTGCATCTTCATTTGCAGGTCAAGCGAATGAGGGAAAAATTATATTCCACTCTTCTTCATCAGGTTTCAGGAATCCTATTTCGCTTTTACATAAATAACTCCCATTACTTTGCTTGTCTAAGGAACAAATGACATCACTTCTAACTTTACCTTTTTTTGTAGGATATATCCTTTTTTGATTCTGAAACAGTCGGTGATTTGACAAGTAGGCTTGGGGCAGATTGTCAACAAGTGTCTCGTGTAATTGGAAATGACCTAAATCTAATTTTACGCAATGTTCTCCAGGTAAAATTTCCTAACATGTCTAATGTTTTCAGAAGTTCATTTTGAGTTGGTAATTTACTTTTATCCTTCTCAGGGAACAGGTGCTTTAGTTTATTTGTTGATTTTGTCCTGGCCACTAGGATTTTGCACATTCGCTATCTGCTGTGCACTATTCACGATAATGCTATTATATGGCCAGTAAGTTTTCCTTAGTGTTCTACTTGTATAGTATATCTTAGAATCTTATTTACCAGAGGGAGTTAGACAATCAGTAGAACATGCATGGTTTTAATCTATTGTAAATGAGAAGTTCCAAGAATAATGGTTATTACTGAAGACCTTTGGTGATTACAACTTGAGTTAATGTAAGGACCAGCTTATTTAGACGGATAGAATAGGAATAGAAACAAGAATAATGTATTTAATCCTACTTAGAATAAGTGTAAGAATATGAATAGGAAAAGTATATAGAATCCTACTTTTCCAAGTATTGTAATGTAGTGTCCTAGTTGGAAAAGGAGTCTGATATAGTGTGTATAAATAGGGTCTCAATGTAATAATGCAAGCCTACTTGGAAATTGAAATCCAGACACTGTGAGTAAATTTGATGTTCTATTCCTCCTAAAGATGGTAAACCTTTAGGAGTATCATCGTGAAAGACATCAACATAATCCTGCAAAATTTTAGAAAAACATTAGGCAAAGGATCTAAGTCGTTAGAATTAAATAAAATAATACATTTTAGATAAAAAATAATATAAGTTCACATTTAAGAAGTTGAATGCTTAATATCAAGATATAACCATTAGTTGCTTCAACATAGTTGTTGTAATACTTGAAACATGAGAAAACATGAAAAGAATGCCCAATACCTTCACTAAAGAGGATTTCTCAAATGATCACTCAACTAATAGTTATTATTTTTTGAAGTCATTTTTACCGAAGAAAATTGGAACTAAAAAGAAGCGTGTCTCTGTAGAAAAGTAAATTCTAGTTGACTGATCATCCAAGTCATCAACTCCTTAATTAAATGGCATTCTTCAACTCTTCTATTTAACTGGATATTACACTCCCTTTATCACATAGTAATTGTCCACCTTAGTATAAATTAATTGTCCCGAAAATACTTGTCAATTTGCAAAACCAAGACAAAATAAGTCATATTTGTTCCCTTTCACCCTTACATTTAATTCTTTTTTAAGCTGAAAACAAGTTATATGTAAGCTTCCGAAAGAATTCTCAAGTGTTAATTTAGTAAAACTATCCTTCTTATTAATGATTTCTTAAGGGGTATGTAAAAGGATAAATGGACAACTAATATGAGATGGAGGGAGTATATGTGATAGCTTAACCAATATTTGAACTTTAAAAAAAATATGAGTATAGAAATTAAATTCTAGCATACATAAGTAAAAAAAGAGGTGGGTGGGGTGGGGGGCTTTGAATTCAAATCAAGAAGGACGTATAAGAGTTGTCAAAAAAGTAATTACCTTAAATTAGGTTTTAGGTCTAACTCACACCCCAAAAGCTAGCTCAAAGGGAGGAAGAATAGCCTAAGCCTCATAAGAAGTCCACCCATCTCATTAACGGCCAATATGAGAGTTTTGTCATTCTTTAACACCCCACCTTACTTGCAATGCTTAGCATTTGGTGCGTGTGCAATTTTGATTTTGGGGGCCCCAACATTGGGTGAGATGGGTCTGCTCTGATATCATGTTAAATTAGGTCTTAGTCGTAACTCACACCCAAAAAACTAGCTCAAAGCGAGGAGGATTGCCCAAAAATTATAAGGAGTCCACCCATCTTTACTAACATGAAATTTTTTCATTCTTTAACACAAAAGATGTTTACATTTGGCGAAAGCCTTTTCCATTTATAGGTCAAACACGTGAATCAATGTCAAAAAATATCTTAACTTTTTTATTAACCTTCTATGTACAGTGTATTTTAACCTCAAAGTCTACTATATTATACAAAATTGGAGTTAATACCTCATATGATCACTCAACAATTACTCTTCTCTCAGAAAGTCACTCAACTTTCAATTTTCACACAAAAGTCACTCAACTATGCACTTCTTTCTCAGAAAGTCACTCAACTTTAAATTTTAACTCAAAAGTCACTCAACTATTCACTCATTCCTCAAAAAGTCACTCAATCTATTAAATTATTTTTTAATTAAAATTTATTGATATTAATTATTTATATAACAAACCAAAATTTTTAAAAAATAAAAATACCATTTAAACCATTTAGTGATCCACCCACCTAACCCGACCCATTAAAAAAATATGATATGACCTATTTTATTTTGTCTTTAATCCTAATTCAAGATTTAAAGAGAGGGATTAATTTAGGATTAAAGACAAAATAAAATGGGTCATCATATTTTTTAATGGGTCGGGTTAGGTGGGTGGATCACTAAATGGTTTAATTTATTTTTTAAAATTTTTGGTTTTTATATAAATAATTAATATCAACAATTTTCAATTAAAAAATAATTTAATAGATTGAGTGACTTTTTGAGGAAAGAGTGGATAGTTGAGTGACTTTTGAGTTAAAATTCAAAGTTGAGTGACTTTCTGAGAAAGAAGTGCATAGTTGAGTGACTTTTGAGTGAAAATTGAAAGTTGAGTGACTTTCTGAGAGAAGAGTGCATAGTTGAGTGACCATCTGAGGTATTAACTCCACAAAATTGGGGCCCAACTTTTGGGCCTAAAGTAGTCGTCTTATAGGCTTTACCCCTGGGCGGGCACTATTAGTAGCTCATATTTTTAGACCATTTTTAGACTTCAACATACAGTGTAACATGCGGAACCATATGTTTTTTTGCATATGAAGTTAAGAACACTTGTAGCATGAATTTTCAACATCCTTAGAACTCCACATATTGTACAAAATGCTGATCATATGTCTAACATGCGGTCCGTATGTGGGTTTCACATCTCGATCACTATAGCTCAACATTTCATCACCTCATGCGGCCCACATATCACTTGTGTGGCCGCAATTTTAGTTGTATTTTGCCCCTATTTTCTAAACTTGCGTTATTTCATTTTCTTTTTTTTTGATAACTGTGAAATCTGGCTGTGATCCACCCTTTGGACCAATGAAAACCTACTCGGTGGATAATGGGCCCACCCCTCTACCCTTCTCCACTTTGCATGATCTGGGTCTTGAACCTGCGACCTAAGCCACATATCCTCCACATTTTGTCATACGAGTTGGGCCTTGGGGGCTCATTGTTTCAATTTCTTTTGAATCCAAATCCTTAATTTTACCATTCCAATCTATAATTATCAACTTTTTACCTACACAAATTGATTATCTACGGAGCATTAGTTAAGTAACCCAGGTTAAAAGAATTCAAACTTAGCCCGGAAGTACTAGATGTTACAACTAGAAGGAGTGAAGGATCTAGAATTAAAAGGCTTACCTCCATCCTTGAACTCCAAGTTGCCCTTAGCCTTTATCATCTTAAGTTTTAGGAGTAGTTTTTTCTTCTTGTTTGGTCAATTCCTCCTTCGAGCTGCAGCAGGTTGATTTTGCCATAAGCTAGCTTGTTTTATTTTTCTTTTCTATTCTTACATCCAACTTTACTAACTCCTCTCGTATTACATATATTTGTAATTTTATTCCATCAACTATCCCTCTTTATGAATAAGCTTGGAATCATAGTCATATCCATAACTCCAAAATACTCATCTATGGGCATGGAATCTTATTTAAGAGTTTGAGGGCGTCGTTGCAGATCTTATTCTAATTGTGATTCCAAAAATACCTTCTTTGTAACTTTTCTCATCTCGGCGTAAGAAGCATGAGGTAGGTCTCCATGTCTTCTCAATCCATACTGAATTTCTTCTACCAAATTGCTGCATAGTCAGTAAATATAATCACAACAAGTCTAACTTTCTTACGTTTAGAATTATTATGGCAATCGAAGATTACTTCAACTTTTCACTCTCATTCAAGGTACAGATTTTGATCCCTTGGTCTCCTTGAAAGTCGTATCTTCTTTTTGATACTTTTAAGATTGTCATCTTCAACCTATATTACTCGGACTCTTCAAAATTGTCAATGGATGTGTGTCGGGTTCTCCAAAAGTAGTGTATTTTTGGAGAATCCGACACGATTGTGACATTAAAATGGAAGAGTCCGCGCAACTTAGTCTTCAACTTTAGCTCGTGTTCCCTCCTTCTAGATCTTCTTTGGTAAACTTTCTCAAATACATCCTCACTGTCTCTAAATTGCTCCTCTTGTTAGATACGAGGAGCTCAAACAACTTGTCTTCTATCTTGAGGCCTCGGTTTTTGATTAATTATCCTCTACTCGATTATGTTACTGAGCTTGTTCTCCCTATGTCCACTTGGGTGGTCATGGTCATTATTCAGGGCACCTCATTCAAGTTGGTGTAATTTTGTTTACTTAGTTCGGCCTCCCTACGTGCCATCGTTCATCACTATTTCTCAATTTGTTTTATCCCCTCACTTGATCTCACCCTTTATTGCCATTTTCGGCCATTTCGCTGTTGTTCTTTTAGGATTTATATATAACTGTACTTTCATTTTCCTATTAGTCATGGAGGGACTCTACAATATGATTATGAATGCAAATAAAGAAGGATGGCTAAGAGGCTTTGAAGTAGCTAGAGCCGGAAGGAAAAGCCTAAGGATAACTCATTTACAATATGCAGATGATACCCTGATATTCTGTGATGCTGAAGAGAACCACCTCAAAAGTATGAGACTAATTCTGGTCTTGTTTGAAGGAATGTCTGGACTTCGTGTTAACAGGAGCAAAAGCTTTTTAAGCTTCAAATATCCAGTTAATGAAGAGCCAAATATGGGCAATTTGAAGTTAATTCTTGGTGTTGAAGTGGGTGCTCTCCCAACTACTTATTTGATACGCCTTTAGGCTTTAGGGGCCAAATTCTAGTCTTTCGAAATCTGGAATGGGGTGATGGAGAAGTGTGAGATAAAACTAGCACGGTAAAAGTCTCAGTACCTCTCACTTGGAGGAAGACCGACTTTGATCAACTTTGTGCTTGATGCACTTCCAAAATTTTTGATGTCTTTATTTCCTATTCGTGTGGGTGTCGTTAATAGGTTGGATAGCATTTGTGGCAACGGAACAAGGAAAGGAAGGGGTACCACTTAGTCAAATGGAAAAAAGTGATCAATGATAAGAGAGTTGGGGGTTTAGGGATCAAGAACCTAAAGAATCAAAGCAATGATTTGAGAGTGAAATGGCTTTGGAGGTATCCTAACGATGATCAGAATTTATGGGGCGCAGTCATAAAAGCAAAATATGAAGAAAGTGACAATTGTATGACAAAGGAAGTTACCACTCCCTATGGTTTTAGTTTATGAAATTCATCCGATCACTATGGGATGATTTCAAACCATACACCAAGATTAATGTGGTAGATGGCGCTAAAACTAGATTCTGGAAGGAGGAGTGGCATGAAGCAGGAAATCTGGAGACACTTTTCCCAGACATATTCACTCTGGTTCTTCAACAACAAAGTACAATAGCTGAACTATGGACACCTCATGGGTGGAATATTATATTTAACAGGCACCTCAATGATTGAGAAATTACAAGAGTTACAGAATTCTTCAGCGTCATTGAACAATTTAGTGGCTTGGAGACAAGGAAGGACATATTTTAGCGGTTGAGGAACTTTAAAGGGACTTCTAAAGTAAGTGCAGCATATAGGAAGTTGAACCACCCAATTTTTAGGCACCTAAATACATTTGGAAGGCCACGAACACACACAAAGTGGCCTGTTTTGTGTGGTTGCTGGCTAAGGGTATTGTGTTGACACAGGAAAATTTGATGAAAAGGGGAATTATACTATGCTCTAATTTTTTTTGTGGGGAAACTGCAGAATCAATCAATCACTTATTCATCCAGTGAAAGGTCATTGACTAATTGTGGAGTCTATTCCTAAGGCTCAAAAACATCTCATGGGTCATTCCTGGTAGAATTGCAGAGACCTTATACAGTTGGGAAGAAGCAGGATTACAAGCAAAGAACAAAAGAACTGGAGAATTATTCCTGCTACTATTTGGTGGACTATCTGGAAAGAGAGAAATCTTGGAGTTTTTGAGAATAGGAAGAGAAATATGCAGCAAGTAAAATTGAATTGTATCCTAACTTTGTATATTTGGTGTAATCAAATCTACTCTAATGACACTGTCTCTATCTGTCTATCATTGATGTTTTGGACGCATTATAGGGATAGGACAATGCCTTTAGAGTTCATTATGTAAATATGGTTTTCAGTACAACCCGTGTACTGATTTAAAGAAATAGAAACAGTTACCAATCTCATATTTATATATAAAACTACAAATAACAGCCATTTAGAAGTAAAAATATGGAACGAAATAAGTTTTACCAAGTCCTAGAAAGATTAGGTTTGTCGAGACTAGAAATAAGACCAATTTGTAAAAAATCAATTAAATTATTCCCGGCCCCTTCATTTTTTAATTTCCTTCTTGATGTTGAAATCAAGAATCATAAATAGACCGTAAAATAGCAAAAGTAGTTTAATTTTTAAGTTAAGATTCTCAAAACCTGAATTTCAGCAAAGTCTCTTAGTCTTTATGCAATTGAACCTTGATATTTTTTTGAAAAAGATTTCTTCAGGCACAAGTAACTAGCTATTTTTGGGAGCAAGTCACAGTTTTAATTTTTTTTTGTACTTCAGGCAGATTTCACTTTTTGATTTTTTTTTTTGGCTTCTTGCTCAAGAAACTACCAAGTATGAAATCTTGATAGAAGCTCAGATACCACTTGATTAGAATTGAGTTAGTTGCGAGAATAGGATGAATAAATACGTGGTAGCTTAAAAAGTGTAATTAAAGAAAACAAAGTAAAGATAGAATGAATTCAAGAATTCCGAAGATATAGGATAAGAACCCTAATTGATAGTAGTACACAAAAATTATCAGATTAAGACTAATTATGTTACTAGCTTTTAATCAAGCACTTAGATAGCAAAAGTGATCCAGACCCCTAATTGAATAATTATAGACAACAATAATTACAAGACTAGTTACCTTCTTTAGTTGGACGAACGAGAACCAAAATATCAAGTTTAAATAATAATCTTACCTTTTAAAGGATTGTTCTTGTAAGGTTGCAAGCTAAGTATCAATTAGGCAACATTCAAAGTTGTAAAAAGGTGTATCGATAATAATGTGCAGCAAAAATAATGAAAGACGCTCCTATTTATACTAGACCATAAAATAAGTGTAGCTCGTAGCCAATTCCCCTCCACAAGACTTGAGCTCTTCTTCCACAATAAGTACCTTTTTAATCTCCCATTGAAGTCCAGCCACCTTATCTTGCATCTGTTTAGCTAGAGACCTTGTGAATGTCCTTGGTGCTTCCAAAGCTTCGTCCTTGTCCTTGGTGTAATTAGTATTCTTGGTTTTTCCCAAAAAGTAAGGGCCAAGTTGGTCTTTGCTGAACATGGAGTATTTACCATCCACAATGATGTGAATTCTTGTTTTAGTATTGATTTCTCTTCTTTAAATCACATTTTTATTTAGCGTAACTGATAAATTATGCTATCCTCTCTTAGTAGCAAATGAGTCTACTAGAATACTTTGTTCATGTAGGTGAAGAAAATTTATTCTTGAGACTTGGTGCAATTTATGATTCTACTTCTTCTTACTCTCTCTCTTTCTTTGTGCCTGTATCTTTTAACAGATACCAGAAGAAAGCAGCTAAGCTAATTCAGGAGTACACTGCTTGTGCAAATGAAGTAATCTTAAGAAGTTGATTGGTCCATTTTATCCCTATATGCTATAAGTTTAATATTCAATTATATCCATTGACGTAACATAGGTTGCTCAAGAGACATTCTCTCTCATGAGGACTGTACGCGTATATGGAACTGAGGAACAAGAACTGCAAAGGTAACTACTCGAAGAACTTGATCCTTTCCTTTTGTGTTTTGTTTAATACTGTAAGGAGTAAACATATGAACATATGCAAATACAATTACATGCAGTTTTTTAGTATTTACAAGAACTCGAAAATAACCATTTTCTAAAACAGGTATGCACGGTGGATGGGAAAATTAGCTGATATAACCTTGCGTCAAAGTGCCGCTTATGGATACTGGAACTTTTGTTTCAACACACTTTATCACTCAACTCAGGTCAAACTCTTTCCATTGTTTAGCACTGGAGTATCTTTCTTCACCCTTCATACCTTCCATCTTTTTTTTCCCTTGAGTTAATAAATGAAGAACTTTTTGTCATAAAAACATTTCAAATATCAGGGTGCTAAGTTCTGATTGCTGTGTGAAGGAAGAGAAATAAGAGAGAATATGACTTGATTATTCCCTCAAGCTATTGAGTTAGATAACTATGTTACATGTGCTAAAAAGGAAAGAAAAACACCACATAATTACAATAAGAGTAAATCAAGCAATCTACTATATTTAATTGTATTATCATTATTAATTAATTATTATCTTATTCTTCAATTTTATCACTACTGTTGTTCTTTTGTTTGTTTATCTTACTATTTTGTTGTCAATATTTCTCCTTTCTTAGTATTTCCATCCAAGCTTCTTTCACCTTGTATTTTTCAAACCTGTTTTGAAATATTTTTCTTGAGCGGAGGGTCTATCAGAAACCACCTCTTTACTTTACTAGATAGGGGTAAGGTCTATATACACTCTACTCTTTCCATACACCACTTGTGGAATCTCGCTGAGTTTACTATTGTTGTACTCCTACATTTTCAATTCTTCTAGAATATTTTTGGATTCCTTAAGCTGGTTCATAAAAATCATATGTATCAAGCTTGCTACATATACAACTCATAATTCATTTTATAAACTCTAATATTGTGTAGATAAAAAAAATTACAAGTTCAAACATGTTATGACAATCAAATTTGACATGTCTAAACAAATAAAAAAAATACTTTACCATGGTTAAGCATAAAACAAAGAAGGCAAAATTAAGTGAGGGAGTTTGCTTTTATTAATGCTTCATGATTCACAAGAATTTGTATCCATTTGTAAGATGGTTGTGGCACGTGGGTAATAATCATACGTAGAAAAAAAGGGAAAGAAGTTGTGATTGGAAATATAACCCGAGACCTCTTGCATCATTTGAACCCCGTTGACCGCTGAACCTGTGTTGAGGGGGTTCATTTTATCATATGTATGCCTAAAATAAAGATTCAACCTTATATATACAGGGTAATCTGAACCCCCTGACTACCACGTAGCTCCGCCCCTGCAAGTAGGCCGACATGGATGCTATGAACTAGTCATTTTTTAGGTGATCATCCTTTCCATCAAAGCCAACATTTATCGCATATACCCGATGAAAACCAACTATAGACTTATTCAGAGGCAAAGGAACGAGCTCCCTAGTACCCTGAAAGTATAAGACATACATCTCCTCAATCATAGCTAGTCATCAGCCTATGCGAGAAAGACTCCACCTGTAGTCTGTGGAATAGAAATAGATGATCTAAAGACATAATGAGCTAGTGATAAACAATGATAACTCAGATACATGTAGATAGGATTAGGGTTACCTTTCCAAGGAGCAATGAAAGAACTTTGTGAAGACAAGTCTGCATCAAACAAAGAATTTGGTGTTGGGTGTGAATTGTCTAGGCAAAATGAAGGGTGTGGTCGACAATGATGAGTCAAAAGTGTTGGAGGTGGAACTGTGGAAGGAAAGACAATGTCGGAATCCCCAAAAAGTAGAATTGGCAAAACTTTATAAATGCCTAAATGTTCATCAGAGGAGGATGTAAAGTAGGGTAATCGTTAAAGAAAGTAGCTTTGGCGAACATAAGGTATCATTGGAGGTTAGTAAGTAGCATCAGTATCACTTATGTACCCTTAAGAAACCAAGATATACACATTTTTGAGCACAATGAGCCAATGTTTTGTTTCCTGGAGTGGTCTTATGGACAAACAAGTGCTTCCAAAAAGACACATGGTGAAAGAAAGAACAAGGGTGGCTGAGAAAACATGTGGATTGTGGAATCTGATTTTAAATGGTGGAAGAAGTCATACGGTAAATCATATCACAAGATATGAGTAGTGTCCCCCCAAATACGCAATGAAGCATGTTCTTGTATGAGTAGGTTGCGAGCAGTCTCGCGACATGCCTATCTTTTCAGCTAAATCGAACTGTTATCTGTCCCCCAAATTGAGAATTCTTACTCTAAGAACTCAGGGCTATACTTTCTTAATATCGTCATTTTCTTGAGGTTTTCGACAAACTACTTTGATTCTCTGTTCAAGTTCCAGTTGGGTTCTCCAGTTGAGATTTTCTTTTGACGCTCCGTTTAGATTTCAGTCGCGATAGTTAATTCTTGGATTTGGAGATTTGGATAATTTGTTGCCTGAATTTGCCGGCTCTGATCAAAGCCTTCTCCGGTCAATTTCCGACGATTAGGAGGACCCACTAGTGAGTTTGAAATAATTACTCCAAGAAGAAATTCAAAATCGTATCCATGGCTATTAGAATTGTGGGTTTAAGGGTGAGTTTAGTGTTGTCCTTGTTAGGGTGGTGGCGTGAGGGTGGTGGTGGTTATTTGTTTAATGGGGAAGAAGAAAGTGAGGTCCACTTGAAAAAAATAAAACAATTTCTTTTTAGGGCTTTCATGCGCTTAAATTTCCATGGGATGCACCTCTGTTAAGTTGAAATGTCTAGATGGTCACATTGAAAGTTGGGGTGTTCAACTCCAAGTGGAGTCCAAGATTCCAAGTTAAGATGTCTATCTATGTATTCTTTCTTCAAATATATTCACAGGATTCTAACAAAAATATTTTCATTTAAATGGTTCTCGATAGATGATAGAAAGAGATAATAGATGCTTGTCATTTGCAATTAGAAACTTACTCATTATCATCATCTGCAGATTCTACTTGTTTGAAATACAAAATTTTCCAGTTAATTGTTTAAAGTGAACTCCAATTTCATGCTTTGAATTTTTAGGTTATTGCTGTGCTGGTAGGAGGAATATCTATCCTGGCTGGTCATATTACTGCAGAACAACTTACCAAATTCGTATTATACAGTGAATGGTTGATTTATTCTACATGGTGGGTAGGGGACAATTTTTCGTCATTGATGCAATCTATTGGGGCAAGTGAGAAGGTTTTTCAATTAATGGATCTCGGTTCTAGAGATAAATTCATTGACAAAGGTAAAAGTATTTTTCCAAACTAGCTTCTTGTTTCACTTACATACACCCTGTATTTATATTGAATATCTTGGTGGAACAGGGTATATTCACCCAATAAGTTTAAAAAATACATTCTGTAATGGTATCAAGACATAAATGTATAAACCTTTTTGTATTTTGTTGTTTAGATTTTGGAGTCCTGTATGTTTAAACATTTGAAATGTGATGAGAATAGAACACTTCTGTTGATATAGGCATTGAAAAGAAAGTAATAACTGATTCTGTCTGTGAAAGGGATATTATCTTGAGATGGTTCAAAAGACAAACTACGATGTAGAATTTGACATTGATTTTTTGAAGTACAATATTATAAATGTCACTTTTTTGCAAATTTGTTTTGGAATTTCCAATGCTTGTTCTTCATTTATTATGCTTTCCCTTTTTACTCCTTTTGTTGCTTATAATCTGTTGGCAACATTGTCTCAGTTGTAAAATTTTAGCTATTAATTGGTTTTAACAGTACTTTTAGTACACTGCATATCCCTCAGGCAATGTGAATCTTCTAATGCTCAAAGTATATGTAAACTGAATCTAGGCACAAAATAAACTCTCCAATGTAGGAGTGCATTCATCCTTTGGCTTTCTCCAGAGGGTCCATTCATGTTAAAAGAAAGATTTTATGCTTCAGTATTTCAGTTATTGGTAATTGTTTTCCAATGCTGAAAATATAATACTTTTGAGGGATAAGTCCTAAGAAATACCATAAATTCCCTCTGTAGGCTTAAGTTTCTTAGAGAAGCTTTATGAAATTTGTCCATCTTTTTCTAAGACATGACTTTTATGGAAGATATTTTCAAAGATGACGATGTGTATATCATGGGGGTGAAGGAGGAAGCAGTGGTTTGGTATAGAGGTAAAGATTGTTTAAGGGTTCATAAAAACGAGTGCTCGCAACTATAGATGGATAGAGTGTACAATCACTTTACGTCTGCTCATAAAGGACGTTAGTTGCTCTTTGATGCAAGTTTCATCCAAACCTTATTGCCGACATTTTAACATACCTAAATAAAAACTTTTGATCGGAAGTGTAAATTGCCTTTCAAGTGCAGCATGAAGTTAACTTCTATAAACTGAAATAGCTCCATTTGTGCAACACATACTCTGAAAAGAATGCTTCCCAAATGCTGCATATTTTAATCCAGCTTTGTGGATTGTTGTAGGAGCCAAGTTGGAAGGATTAGCAGGACGCATTGAATTTGTGAATATTAGTTTCTACTATCCTTCAAGAGTTGAGGTATACTAATCTTTTTGATCTCTCAGCTGTGGCTCATTATCCGAGAACAACTAGTCCTCTTGACGAAACTCGAATACACTCTTAACACTTAAAACCTTTTCTTATTTTCATCTGTGTATTTGTAGAACTTTTTATCTGATAAAAGATTAAAATATTCATGTTCTCTGACTTTGCCTCTAGTAAGAGGAACTTCTTTTTTTTTTTTTTTTAAAAAAAATGTGTCCCATGATATTACAGAAATAAAACAGCTAAGCTGCATTATCTATAAAACATTTCTTTTGCCGAAATTCAATTTATCGGTTAACTAAATTTTTAGGATTTTAAATTATTTTTATTAGAGTCCTATGTGGCATGAACATACGAGTTGGTTTCCTCTTTCTTTGTTATTTGAAATTTGCCGATAGGTTAGTACCATAGTTTTTTATGTTTTGGTTAGAAATTGGAGCTATAAATGTATGTCTCTGAGTTGTTAATAAAATAATTCCCTTTGACAACATTGCAATACTTTATAGAGCCATTTTCTTGAGGGACCTGTGGGCTGTGAGTGAGATGGATTCCAAAAATAGTTCTTCCCAATAGCTCCTCCTGTCTCTGATGGGGAGAATTACCAACTCTGGCAGTAAGAATGAACACGTATCTTGAGGTCTTAGCTATGTGGGAGGCCGTTAAAGAGGATTATGATGTTCTTCCGTTGCCCAATAATCTCACATTGTCCCGGATCAAAAGCCAAAAGGAAAAGAAAATTAGAAATCGAAGGAGAAAAGCAACTCTGTTTGCTGGGGTGTCTGCAACAGTTTTTAGAAGAGTTAATGACTCTCAAATCAACAAATATTTTTAGGGATTATTTGAAGAAACAATACACAGGAGATGAAAAAATAATAGGCATGAAGGTGTTGAAATAAGGGAATTTGAGTTGCTAAAGATGAAGGAATCTGAGACGGTTAAAGAGTACACAAACTGACTTCTTGGCATTGTTAACAAGGTAACATTGCTTGACATGAAATTTAATGATTCAAGAATTGTTGAAAAAATTCTTGTTAGAGTGCTTGAAAGTTTTAAAGTATCGATAACTACCTTGAAAATCACAAAAGATCTGTCCAGGATTACCTTAAGAATTGTTAACTTAATTGTAGGCACAAGAGCAAAGGAAACTTATTAGGCAAGGTGGTATGTTGAAGAGCCTTGGAGGCCAACCACAAGACTCAAAGCAAAGGTAATAATGCAAGAAAAAATTTACCCACCTTGTCAGCATTGTGGCTAAAAGGTAATCCTCCATCTAATTGTTTGGAGAGGCCAGATGCATAATGAATAAGCTGCAACCCGCTTGGTCATAGAGCTGTGATTTGCAAAAACAAATCTCAAAAGTACGAAGCAGATGTCCAAGTCACCAATGAGGAAGAAAAAGATGACCACTTATTTGTGGTAACATGTTTTTCAACCAAAAAGTCTAATTTTTGATTAATTGAAAGTGGTACATGACATATGGCATAAATCTTTCTAAAGAGTTCATGTCTATGTTAATAAGAAAGTCAGAATTGGAAATGGTGGCTATATTCCTTCAATAGAAAAAAGGACTGTTGCAATTAAACCAAGTTCATGTAAAAAAATAATTTCAGATGTTTTTTACATGCCTGCTATTGATAAATTTTTTTTAGTGTTGGCTAGTGGATGGAAAATGGATTTAAATTCTTATCTGAGACAAGTATTCTGGAATCTTTAATTCCACTAAGCTGGAGATTTATGGGTTGAAAGGAGAGGTAGAAACTTTTCATTTTATCCTAAAGAAGATCAACATAGAAGCCAGAATTAGTTGAGGAGTGTTTAAAATGTCTCAACATATTGCAGAAACAAAATAACTAGCTGCATTATCTCTAAAAGATTATTTTCTGCAGAAATTCAGTTTATCAGCAACCAGCCTCTAGGATTTTAAGTTACTTTTATCAGTGTCCTGTGTGGCTTGAATTTAGGTGTTAGTTTCCTCTTTCTTAGTTATTTGATATTTGTTGATAAGTTAGTAGCCTATTTTTCTATTTTTAGTTAGAAATTAAAGCTATAAATGTGTGTCTGAATTATTAATTCAATAATTTCCTTTGACAACATTGCAGTATTTTCCTTCATTATTTCCCTAATTCCTTTGTTTAAAAACCAACATGTCTCCTATGGCCATTTACAAAATTGAATGGGAGAAAATGACCTTTTTCAAATCTCTTATGTGTAAAAGGAAAGATCTCTGGTAAATAGGACGTAAAACTAAAAGCAAATTTGTTAAGGACCACAAAAAACCAATTCACCCGAAAGGAACTGGCATCATCATTTTTTCTCAGGGATTAGTGATGCTATATAAGGCTTAAACTGTTGGTCACTTCATGATTACTGGTATTGGAAACGTTTGACTACCCATAAATTGCATGTTTTTGATTAAAATTAGACTCCCATTCCTTTATTCATTTCTTTCTTGTAAAGCATCTTTTGTAGCCTGTTGAAGTTGATTTTGCATCCTGCAGTTCTTATATAGGTTGTCATCATGAATACACACATGAAGTTAAGTAATTACAGTGCATAGATGTGGTTGTTGTGTTGCCACTACCTACCATGTCTAAGAATTGTATGCACAATTTCCTTGTCTCAGACTAAACTTTGGTCACTTGAAGATTCGGAGTATGAAGCTGTTGATATTTTGTTTGTGAACAACTTTATAGTTTCATTGTCTCGTTGATTTCATGTATATACTTTAAGTTATTCTAGAATACAGAATTTCGAGGCAACATCTAGAAAAGCTTACACTTTTCCTACTGAACAGGTGCCAGTACTTCAACATATTAACTTTGTGGTGCATCCCGGTGAAGTAGTAGCACTCGTGAGTTCTTTAATTTCGGGCCGCCAATCTGAATATTCGAATTTCATTCTAGCTGCTAGATTCCATATTTATGCATGAAACTTCTAAGATCAAATGACATAATCTCGTTGTCCCATTTTATGTGACACTTTCTGTTCTAATCTGCTCCAAAAAAAGACAACTCTATATTTATAAATAATTTAGGTCTAAACTTCTCAATTTACGCTTTTAATGAGAATTGCCACAAAAAACTATGACATGCTTAAGGCTACAAGTTTCAAAAGCCTTTCTTTCTTAAATTTTGTGTCTCCTCTAACACCTTCACATAAAAAGGGACAGAGGTATTATCATTTTACCCCTTCCTTTGGAATTGTGGAATTGCTTCCCTCTATGATCTTCATGATTAAATTGTTCCTTTATAATTTCTCGAGAAGCAGGTAATTTATCTATTATGGCCAAAAGTGTGTGGCACAAAATGGTTGCAGTTTGTGGCGTAACTTCAAGGTTACTCAGTCCAAATCACTTGTCTGGGAACGAGTTCAATCATACATCATATGATTTGTTTATCCTACATCAACAAAAAAACCTTCTCTACTTTTGAAGATAGACTGGAAAGCAAGCTCAGAGAATAGTTAAGTGGAAGTAAGAGACTCCCTTTTTTAGGAACTTAGACTACCTATGTGCTAGAAAATCTCACCTATGGCCTATGCCAATTGGTCTTGTCTGGATGAGTTGCATTTCGTCTTACTTTTGTTAGTTTATCAGTCAGGGCCAAATTCTTCTCCCTTAAGTTCCTTATTTTCTTTCCTCGCCCACAATGACATCAAATTACACTTTAATCTCAAACAAGTTGAGGTCTGCTCCATAAATCCTCATTGATCATGTCTTCTTCCATTTAAATTCAACTCATCTCATCATCATACCAAATATAATAAAAACTAAAAACAAATTAAATATATATAAATGATAATAATAATAATATATTAAAAAATCTCCATATTTTCACCGACATTTAAATCTATGATAAGTTCAATACATATAGAAAGAAATAGGTTCAAAATCGATGTACTAACCAAACTAATAGCCTGTTTGACCAAACAAGCTTCTGGGAAGTCAAAAGTGTTTTTCTCCAAAAACAACTTATTTTAAACGGTTGAGGTGTTTGACTAAGCTTTTAGGAAAAATATAAGTGATTTTGAGTTGTAGTAGAAGCTATAATAAGTAGTTTGCCATAAGCACTTTTGGAACAAGGGCTAGAACAAATTGCTGCTTTAATATTGCCAACAATTGAGTAGCCAAACATAACGACTACTCTTCCAAAGTACTTTTTTTAAAAGCACTTTTGTCACGACCTAGACCATCGTGATTGACACCCACAATAACCCTCTGGTGGGAGAACCATTTATACAATTAGCTAACCAACTTAATCAACAATACCAAGACATTTAAGTTCCACAAGCAAGTTAAATGCTAAGGAAAGAAATAGAGTTTCCATAAACTCCAAACAGAAGTCCAATAACAAACTAACATTGTGGAAGTAATGCCTAGAACATGAAATTCAATGTACCAGAACATTTAATAATGAACCATAAGTTTAAACGAGAAAGGTTACAAATCCAAACTAATGAACTAATTAACTAACTAGAAAAGTCTAAGTTTGAAATGTGGACATAGACGAAAGGAGGAGTTATGGCAGCCTGGAAGAATTGACTCACCCTTGAATTCGATCGATGATCACTGATCTTCTAACCGTGGTCTGTCAATAGCCGCTTGAAGATGCCCTGTCAACAAAGAAAGAGCAAGTGCATTATCAGTACACAACCACAGTGTACTGGTAGGATCACACGGCTATCCCACTAGGTGCAATATATATATATAAGACATTACAACAATATAATCACATGCATATACCGAACATATACAATATTATCAACATTTACTAACAAGTTACAATTACACATTTCTCAAGATACACAATTATAACAAATCTTTGGTCCTCTCGTGGAACCCAAACCCAAATTGTTAGCATACCAGAACATTGTATCCGATCCAATGATTATGCTGGAACGTGATAGCCGATCCCATAATTATGTGGGGAAAGCGGCAATCGATCCAAGTTAGTGTGGCGGAACACAACACCCGATCACTTTAACAAACCACAATCACAAGTATATTCTCAAGTTCATACGATCAAGTCATGATTCATGACATTTATCATTCATCCATCTCATATACAACAAGTGTGATCAATAATGTAACATTCACATACATACATGTATTAATTACACTGAGGCAATAACAAACATGCATCACACACTCATAGAATCACAACCATCACCTACCTCGAAACCAAGCTTGAATCCCCTAAGACACTCGAATCTTCCCTTTCGAATTCTTGCCGCTTGTTCTAGGCCTACAAACAACAATTTATACGCAGGGATCAACAAATCAAAATGTAATTATCCGAATTATAACAAACTCCATAACCGCTAAATCCACTGTGGCGGGGCAAAATTTTCGACAATATTATTAATTATTTGTGAAACTACCACCAATTAATTTATTTATGAAAATAAATATGGGTAAATAATCAAAATCTAAATACTCAAAATATCACCAAATCAAAATATGACATTTAAATAACTTCCTTCTTCAACTTCGTACTCCCAAATTGAGTTTTTTCATAGTTTCGCTATTCCAAAATCTAAAACTTGATTTGTAGGAGGAATAAAATCACTAAACTAATTTGTTTTTCAAAAAAAAAAGAAAAAAGAATAAGAATGAACACAATAACATTTGTTTTTTTTAAAAAAAAAATAGAGGAAGACATAGATGTCCAAGAAATATGGGTAAGCTAATCATGGTTGGGAAGATGTAAAAGAAGATTTGAATAGTAAAAACTATTCATAATAAAGCTTTAAAAAAATCAATAAATGGGTATTTATATTTTTTTCAAAATAAGTCAAATTGGGAGTGCCACATGGCAATTATACGTTGGTCTGAAGCTGTATGAATAGTCCTTTACGCGTCCAAATTTCGTGACAACACGAGTGGTGTTAAAATTAGTCAAAAGGGTATGTTAATTGTGGATTTAGATAGTTTCGTGGGGTAATAGGACACACGCAAAGTTAAGGTGTCTTTTTGAAAATTCGACACAACTTCAATAGTAACTTTATGTCTTTTCTCTTTGGAAAATTCCAAGTTACTATGAAAAAGTTTTTCGACCCAAAATTTTTTCGTGTTGGCTTTTCTATAACGACGGAATTCGATTGTTACAGTATATATCAAATTACCATCACTCGTCCTGGAGTGACAAACTTAGGAAAATAGGCTAAGGAAGGAATGTCATAGTACCTAAATTGACGAACAGTCAGGGTTACTTGTCTCGCATGTCCTTCTCGATTTCCCAAATAGCTTCCTTAACTGAGCGATGCTGCCATTGTACCTTCACGGACTTAATCTCTGTCCTCAGCTTACGCACATCACGATGAAGAATTGTAATTGGTACCTCCTCATATGGGAGGTCTTTGTCTAGCACAACAGAGTCCCATTTAATGATATAATCTCTGTCACCATGCTCTTCAACATGGACACATGAAATACCGGGTGAACTCTCAATAAATTAAGAGGTAAAGCCAACATATACAGACTTAGCTTGCCCTTCTTGCCAAACCTTATCACCCCTTTCATGGGTGATACCTGAAGAACATTCTCATCGGTTTGAAATGCTAGGTCTCTCACCTTATGATTCGCATACTTCTTCTGTCTACTTTGGGTTGCTAGACGTTTAGCTTGAATACCCCTCACCTTATCTTGAGCATCCTTCACCAAGTCAACCCCAAATGGTTCGACATCTCCAGCCTCGAACTTTCCTTTGGGTGATCTACATCCCCTCCTATAGAATGCCTCAAACGGTGTCATATAAATGTTGGAGTGATAACTATTACTCTCTTCGTCCCATTTTATGTGACGCCATTCTTTTTTGGTCAGTCGCAAAAAGAATGTCATAATTTAAAGGTATAATTTCTTTTTTACTCTTGTTGGTCCCACTTAATTTTAAAAATACTTCTCAAATACATTTATGAGGAGAGAGAAAAGTAAGTCTACTTTTGAAGGGCAATTTGGTGAACATTTCAAAGTCTTCATTTATTTCTTAAACTCCGCGCAGGTCAAATGTTGCTACATAAAATGGGTCGGAGGCAGTATTATAGGAGAACTCACACAAAGGTAAGAACTTATCGCAGTGCCTTCCAAAATTAATCACACATGCCATCAACATGTCTTCCAACACTTGAAATAGTCCTCTCGGACTGTCCGTTCGTCTGCGAATGGGAAGCTGTACTAAAAGTGAGTTGTGTCTCCAATTCATCATGTAATTTCCTCCAAAATTGGAGGTAAACTGCGAACTACAGTCAGAGATGTTAGAGAGGGGCACCCCATGCAACCTCACTATCTATTTCACGAGGAAAGACTCAAAATAATCCCCCCATCTTTAGGTTAAGACTCAAAGTGATCCTTGAGTTTTCACATGGAACACTAATAGTCCCTCATGTTTGTAATATTGGTGCACTTTTGGTCCTATCCTAAAATTTTGCCCATTTTTTAACATTAATTTTGTCCAAAATTTTATACAAGGAATGTCCAATCGTCTTTTTATATATTTAATATAACTAATAACTCTATCTGAGAAAAGGTGATAAGAAAAACACCTTGTTTAGTTCACTAGAAATATTACTGCAGCTAAACTAATAACATCTTAACATATGACTTTGCAGGAAAAGAAAAAATTATACTATTGCGCGTGAAATTATCGTGATGAACCTCTCGACTTTACCTGCAATACGATTTCTACTAAACAAAGCAAAGTGTTTTTCTTCTCACATTCTTTGATATGGAGTTGTTATTTTACTAAATATATAAAATGACGATTGAACATCCCATACATAGGTTATGAATAAAAATCAATGCAAAAAAATAGGTAAAATTTTGAAAGAGGACCAAAAGTGTAGCAATATTGCAAACATGAGAGACTACTAGTGCTCCATGTGAAAACTCAAGGATCACTTTGAGCCTTAACCCAAAGAAGAGAGACTATTTTGATCCTTTCCTCTCTATTTCACATACACCTTAGCTAATTATTCAACATTATAATATATTCTAATCGGAATGAAATGGGCCGACTTAGTCAATCTATCAACCACTACCTAAATAGAATCAAACTTCCCCAAAGTCTTGGGAAGACCAACCACAAAATCCATGACTATCCTTTCGCACTTCCATTCCGGAATTGATATTCTTTGAAGCAAACCTGCAACCTTTGATGTTCATACTTCACTTGTTGGCAATTTTTACACTTAGCCACAAACTCTGCTATATTTATCTTCATGTTCTGCCACCAACAAATTTGCTTCATATCTCTGTACATCTTGGTCACACCATCAACCATTTTTTAATCAAGTCATCAACTTGAGGAATACAAATTCTTCCTTTAAAACTGAGCACACCTTTCGCATCAAGAGTGGTTTCTTGTGCCTTACCAACTGCAATCTTCTTCTTTAGCTCATTCAAAATTTCATCTTCAAATTGTTTGGCCTTAATCTCTTCCATAAATGTGACCTTACTTAAATTCTAGCTGACACCCCACCTTTCTCTGAGATATCCAATTGCATGAATTTAGAATCCAAGGTCTGAACCTCCCTAGCCAAAGGTCGTTTAGTTACACTCAAGCAAGCCAAACTACTCATACTTATCGCCTTTCGACTCAAAGTGTCTGCCACTATATTATCCTGACCCAATGGTATTGAATGACATCATAATCTTTAAGTAACTCCATGCACCTTCTGTCTTAAATTCAGATCCTTTTGAGTGAACACATGCTGCAAACTACGATGATCAGTTACACCTCACACTTAACACCATAGAGGTAATGTCGCCAGATCTAAAGAGCAAACACTATCATCGCTCCCAACTCCAAATCATGGGTTGTATAGTTCTTATCATTCACCTTCAATTGGCGTGATACATAAGCTGTAACATCCTTATATCCTGCATCAACCAACACCCAAACCAGAATGTGAAGCATCACAATAAACAATGAAATCCTTACCTTCGACCGGTAATGCTAGAATAGGTGCGGTGGTCAAAAGAGTCTTGAGCTTTTGGAAGCTCTCCTCACATTTTTCAGTCCATTCAAATGGTATCTCCGTTTTGGTCAAATTTATCAAGTGAGTGGCAACAGACACAAAGTTCTTCACAAATCGACGACTAGCGAGCTCCACAAAACTCCTAACTTCCGTGACAAAGTTAGGCCGAACCCAATACTTAATCGCCTCAATCTTTCAAGGATCTACCATTATCCCTTCTTTTAAGATCACATGTCCCAAAATGCAATTGAAGTAGACCAAAATTCACAGTTAGAAAATTTAGCATACAATGCTTGTTTCCCAAGAACACCCAGAACAATACGAAGATGGTCGGCATGCTCTTCCTCACTTTTCGAATAAACCAAAATAAGTGTCTGTAGATGCAAAGTAGTGTGTTTCTTCTTTTTCTTTGTTTAGTGGAGATCTACTCCTATGCTAAGTGTCTTTGTTGTGTTTGCATGTATCACTAGTAGTCTTCAATGCTTCCGTTGTTCACTTTGTAATGTTGTGTTTAGTTGTGTGGCTGGTCTATGTGTGTGTAAACTTCCTATTTGAGGTATTCCCATGTAACGGCTATTAATGAAAAAAATCCGCTTTTTTCTAGTTCATTCTCTTTCCCTGTTTTGTGCAGAAAAATTGTTGATTTGAATTCTTCTTGAAATCTCATTTTTTTCCGAGTTAAGAAATGACTTGAACATCACATTCATTAAACTCATAAAAGCGGCGGGCACATTAGTCAACCCAAACGACATAACCAAAAACTCAGTGCCATAACAGGTTCTAAACACAGTCTTGCGGCACATCCTCAGGCCTAATTTTCAACTGTTGCTACCCATACCTTAGATCAATCTTGGAGAAAACTGATGCACCTTGCAATTGATAAAAAAGATCACTTATTCGAGACAAAGGGTATTTGTTTCGAATAGTGACACTATTCAATTGCTGGTAATCGATACACATTCGCATACTACCATCTTTTTTCTTAACAAACAAGACTGGAGTGCCTCATAGGGAAGCACTAAGACGAGCAAATTTTTTATCAAGAAGCTCTTGGATTTGAGACTTGAGCTCTTTTCTGTTGGAGCCATGCGATATGGAGGGGTAGAAATGGGAAGAGTACCATACTCTAAATCAATGCAGAAATCTATATCCCCAACCGGAGTAATGAAGACTGCTAGAGTTACTGTTGAGTCGAAGATGACGGCACGTTTGCTGCACTCCACAAATAACAAGAAGAAAACAATAAAAGTAGGGGTCAGTACAAAACACGGGTATTGAGTGGATATCATCGGCCAACTCGAAATAGAAAACAATATATATAAAGCAATATCATAAAATCAACTATGATACTCAACATGTAGCAACAACAAGTACTATATCATTAACAATTACCGTCAAGTTCACACATGAGGACTCAAGCCTCAATACCATACTCATTTGGGAATTAGATTCATTAAATTGAGTATATTAGCATCTTGCAAGATTCATTATATTTATTCCCCTCGTGTCGGTACGTGACACTCCGATCCATATACTATCCTGGTGTCGGAACGTGACACTTCGATCCTCATTCTATCCTGGTTCCGGAACGTGGCACCCGATCCATATACTATCCTGGTGTCGGAACGTGACACTCCGATCCTCATTCTATCCTGGTACCGGAACGTGGCACCCGATCCATATATTATCCTGCTGTCGGAACGTGACACTCCGATCCTCATTCTATCCTGGTACCGGAACGTGGCACCCGATCCATATACTATCCTGGTGTCGGAACGTGACACTCCGATCCTCATTCTATCCTGGTACCGGAACGTGGCACCCGATCCTCTATCTCTATCCTGGTACCGGAACGTGGCACCCGATCCCCTAATCTCACCACTTTCGTTCATCAAGCCTTCTTTTATACCAAAGCATCATCATTAACAAAGTAGATTAGGGTTTCTTTTCAAGATTTGGAATTCAATAGCTTCATCATGCTTATTTATTCATAATTACATAATCACATCATTCATGCAAGCATACAATTAAGCATATAGAAGGGTTTACAATACTACTAACACATATCATTCGCTATTAAGAGTTTACTACGAATAGCATGAAAATAACCATAACCTACCTCCACCGAAGATTAGTGATCAAGCAAGCAAATTTTCTCTAAAGCTTTGTGGTTCCCCTTCTCGATCGACCCTCTCTCTCTCTTCTTGTTCTTTCTATTTTCTTTATTCAAACCCTCTTTCTTTTACCCTAATTAGCATATAATTAAGAATAAAAGATGGCAATAATAACCCACTAATTAACTTAAGATTACCTCTTTTAACCCCCAAGTAATTAGAATTATTAACATTAACCCACTAACTTTATAATTAAAGCAGGAATAGTCAAAAACGTCCCTTAAAACGTATAAAGAAATCCGACCCAGACTGGGATTACGCAGTCTGTGACGGCCCGTCGCGCCTGCGACGGTCCGTCCTGCTGCTCCGTCACAGACTTCAGAGACTCAATTTCTCTGAAGGGTCTGTGACGGTCCGTCCTGCCATTCCGTTACGAAGTTCAGAGAGTCGATTTCAGTACCCAATTTTCAGATTTTCTAAGTGTTTTGAAACGAGACCCTGCGACGGTCCGTCGTGCCCATGACGGTCCGTCGTGGGGTCCGTTGCCTCAGCCTATTTTTTCAGAAATAAAATCCACTGCTCAAAACGACTAAACAGGTCGTTACAGAGGCATACCATGCAAATCGATAGGAAACACTTCTCTAAATTCTGACACCACATGAATGGACTCAATAGACGAAGACTCATCCTCAACATCCTGAATATGAGCCAAATAAGCCAAACAACCCTGCACTATCAATTTTCTAGCCTAAATGGAGGATATGATCTTAGCTTACTTAGAGTTGTACACTCCTTTCCACTCTAATTTTTCCCTTTCCGGAATTGCTAGAGTTACATACTCAGTATTACAGTTAAGCACAAGATAATAGGGGGACAACCAAGTCATGCTAAGATTATATTGAAGTCAGTCATATCCAAATTACTAAATCAACCCAAATATGAAAACCCATATACAAAATAGGACATGATAGACATGGGTGACTATGACAGACTTTTCAACGAGTCCGGAACCTAAATAAGTCACAAAAAGATAAAAGTGACCAAAAATCACTATTTTAGGCTTTATAAAAATAAAATAAAATAAGTCACTATTTTAGGAAGTAACTAAAATAGACTTAGTGGAAAAAAATTTCACTTTATTCAATATTTCAAACATTTTCCGTTAGTCCCATAACGTGTATATTTTAATATATGCCGGAAGTATTTCTTACACTTTATAAAATGTAAGTTTTTCTTACCCTTTGTAAAGTGGAACTTATTCTTACACTTTATAAAGTGGAAGAAAAACTTACACTTTATAAAGTGCAAGAAAATCTTACACTATATAAAAAGTTACTTTACTTTTTCACTTTCTTCTTCTGCCCTTTTACTTTCATGGCTTTCAAATGTTTTCCACTTGACTACGAGATGTTCTACGGATTTCAAGAACGGGATGTGGAACATAATATTATTGTTTTTGTGTATGTATCTTTTTTTGAAAGTGTATAGTATTATTATTTTAATTATATATAGTTGTTATTTGTGTATGTATTTTTTTTAAAAAAGCGAATTAACATTTGAAAATATAACATGACTAGAGCATGACCAAAAATACGAACAAAAAAGTTGCATATAAATTGATACAACAATAAACTAATACAGTACAACATGTAAAACAAAGAGAAAGGGGAGAAGAAGAAAATGAAAAGGTAAAGTAACTTTTCTTAAAGTCTAAGATTTTCTTCCACTTTATAAAGTGTAAGTTTTTCTTCCTCTTTGTGAATTGTAAAAAAGTGTAAGAAAAAGTTTCACTTTACAAAGTGTAAGAAAATCTTACACTTTATGCAGTGTAAGAAATAGTTTCGTTATATATTAAAATATAAACGTTATGGACTAACGGAAAACGTTTGAAATATTGGATAAAGTGGAATTTTTTCTTCCACTAAGCCTAATCTAGTTACTTCCTAAAATAGTGGCTTATTTTGGTCTTTTTTTTTTTTGCTTATTTAGGTTCCGAACTGGGGTAAAAACATGGATGGGGCATTAACTATATCACAAATCATAGCAAACTCTGAGGCAAATCTCACAAATACATAAGAATAAATAGAACCTGAATCAAATAACACATTAGCAATTTGGTCACAAATAAGAATAGTACATGTGATCACTACGTCAGATGCGTCTGCCTCATTCTTGCCGAGAAAAGTTTAACACTGAACCATGTCCTCATGTCGAGCGGCCTCCCTACCTGGTCGAGTGTTAACCCTGCTTGTGATACCATTTCCTCTACCTCCATAGCCTCGCTTATTATCTCCTCGCCCACCTTGTGATGCCCTCAACTATTATTACCATTTCCCGCGGGTACCACTGCTCTAGACGACTTCAGCGCGAAATTCAACACACGTGGGTGGAGACAATCTCTACTCATATGCCTAGGTTCTCCACAATTGTAGCAAGTACGATCAAAAGATGGCCTGCCGCCCATTCAAGGTGCAACTCCCTAGCTTTCCAGAATAAAACTATAAGGTGGATTTTACGAGTAATTACTTGTAGAGGCGGGCATGGCGGACTGAATTGGCCTGACTGCAAGTGTCGGCCTTCCTGCCCATTTGGAGTAAGAACCTTGAAAATTACTCGAGTTTTTGGCCCTTTTTACCAATGCCTTAGCCTGACTGTCTCATCTCATCCCATTCACTTTCTTAACAAAGTTTGTTACCTCATTAAAATCCTTCCAACAGAGGTCAAATGAATAGATAATACCTGCAACTCAGAATTTAGTCGCTTGATAAATAAACGGATCCTGTCTTCCTCGTTAGTCACCAATTGCAACTCATCCTTCTTACGATCCCTCAAAGTCTTAGGCGCATATTTTTTTAAAAATAGAGCATGAAATTGGTCAAGTAAGTGGAGGTAAAACTGAAGATCTGCATTCCATACAAGCACTCCACAACTACTTAGCCTCACCCCGAAGCTGAAAAGTCACAAATTCAACCTCATGTTGATGGACAATTCCCAAATTATGAAGCCTCTCATAACAATCTAGGATGAACTCGTATGTGTCTTCACTCTCAGAACCATGGAACATGGGTGGTTTCAACTTCAAAAAGTTGGTCAACATCTCATGCTCATTACTAGTCATAATAAGACCCAAAAAGGACGGAAGAAAGCATCATTACCTACAATTCCACCCACCTTAGGGACGTGACAACAATAGGAGGATTGATGGGAGCTTGAGTTTCTTGAACAGAAGGAAGCACTCCAGGACCAATCAACCCTTTCAAGAATGACATGATATGCTGAGCTAACACTGGGTCGATGGGAGGAATACCTATATTCTCAGTCGGCACCTCTTCTTCTTGTCCAACCTCCTCAACATTCTCCTCTATCTCTTCATGATGCATGGGAGGGGCCTCATTTTTGGGAGCATTTTCGACCAGTACCCCATCCTTAGTAGGCGCCACTCTTCCTCGGCCTCAACCCTTAGCTCTTCCTCTACCCCTGTATTGACCACGAACTCTTGCTGCAGATTCCGCAGTTGGAGCATTGACGGGAGCTATGGGCCTGACGTTGTTGAATGTAGTGTTAACCATCTGCAGACCGAAGAGTGAAGGAGGTTAGATACCAATTTGAATCGACAAATACCAATTAGAATCAAGTTATAACACGAAGGAGACAAGAGAAAACAAAGAGATCTACTAAAGTTCTATAGCCTCTCGAAGAAAAGTACACGTCTCGTGTCGTTACGCAAGACTCTACTAGACTCGTTTTGGCACATCGAGATCTACAAAGCTAGGATCAGATGCCAACTTTGTTACGATCCAGATCATCATGATTGACACCCACACTTAACCCTCCAGTGGGAGAACCATTTATACTAATTAGCTAACCAACTTAATCAACAATACTAAGACATTTAAGTTACGAAAGCAAGTTAAATGCTAAGGAAAGAAATAGAGTTTCCATAAACTCCAAACAAAAGTCTAATAACAAACTAATATTGCGGAAGTAATGCCTAGAACTTGAGAGTTAATGTACCAAAACATCGATCAATGAACGATAAGTCTAAACAAGAAGGCTTACAACCCAAAACTAATGAACTAATTAACTAACTAGAAAAGTCTAAGTTTGAAATGTGGACATAGACGAAAGGAGAACTCATGGCAGCACGAAAGAACTGTCTCACTCTTGAATTTGATCGGCAATCATTGATCTTCTAATCGAGTTTTGTCAATAGCCGCCTGAAGATGCCATGTATTCAACAAAGAAAGAGCAATTGCGGTATTAATAGGCAACCACAGTGTACTGGTGGGATCACACGACTATCCACTAGGTGCAACATATATAAGCCATTACAATAATATAATCACTTGCATATACCGAACATATACAATATTATCAACATTTAGAACAAGTTACAATTTTGCATTTCTCAAAATACACAACTATAATAAATCATTGGTCCGTTCATGGACCCCAAATCAAATGGAACTCGATCCAATGTTTATGCCGAAACGTGGCAACTAATCCCATAATTATGCCAAAACGTGACAAACGATCCAAGTTAGTGTGTCGAAACGCAACACCCAATCCCTTCAACAAACACAATCACAAATCACAAGTATATTTTCAAGTTCATACAATCAAGTCATGATTCATGGCATTCATCATTCATGTATCTCATTTACAACAAGTGTGATCAATAATGCATCATTCACATACATACACATATTACAATGAAGCAATAAGAATCATACATCACATAATTATAGAATCACAATCATCACCTACCTCGAATCCAAGCTTGAATCCCCCAAGGCACTATGATCTTTCTTTTTCGAATTCTTTTCGCTTGTTCTAGGTCTACAAACAACAATTTATACGCAAGGATCAAGGTCTAATTGTTCGGATTATAACAAATCCAATAACCCTAGACCAAACCCTTGATCCCCATACTCGTAGTAGGGTTGTTTTCACCATAATTTTCGGATTAAATCTTCCCCTATCTATAATTACCCATGAAGTTACATTCTACGGATCAAAAAATGGATTCGGGGAGTGAAATCCTTATCTTTAGCCTCAAGAATGGAGGAAAACTGGCAAGAAAAGCCCTGAGTTCGTTCCTTAGCTCTCAAGTTCGAAAATTGTAGGATAAAACATATTTGGGGTTTATTTACGACTTTAAGTCGTGTCTGCCCCGTCATAGCGACACCCACCCCGCTGCAGCGACCCCGCCTTGGCGAGTGAAATCCCACCTCAACGGCTTGCACATAAATAGTGAGCTATTTCAAGAATTTCAAATCCCATTTCACAACACACCTTTAACCAACGACATTTAGATTCCACCCATTTACGCTGAGATTGATTTCGAGAGTTCTACTCGCCCAAATTCAATTCCATAAAGTCGTACGAGTTCCTTAACGACTTGTCCATCTACCCATGTAATCAAATTCATAATTAAATCACCCGATTGTTACCAGATTTCCCTATACTTTAATGTCTCTGATTTCGTCTTAGTCTGGACTAGGTTGGGAAATTTCAAGTTACTACAAAATTTCAAGTTACTACAAAAAAGTTTTCCGATCCCAAAATTCTCCCCGTTGGCTTTTCTATAACGAAAAAACCCGGTCGTTACAACTTTGAACAAAAAACACTTTTCAAATAAAAAATTTCGGAAGCTTGGTGAAACATGCTTTAAAGCCTATTTTCCAACTAGTAGATATCACTCCTACAATTGTTTTGATCCATTGTGCTTTTTCTTTAGCTAGGTCTTTATTGATTCTAAGAAATTGTAGGTCTTTGAAGACAACTTGCTTCCATGTAATTATAGGTCTACATCATCTCTTCTTAACACCTTAACTTACTATACATATAGACTAGTGCAGCTATAGGCCAACCCAAGATATGACCGTATATACAATCTTAAACAACCTTGTCTTGTTCTTTTTTTTTTTTGAAACTGGTAACTTACAACCTTCTCTCATTTTATCGTCAATCAGTAATACTTGAACATTCTGGTGAAGGTGATCATTTTTTAATTTTATCTAATCCTATATGATTACACATCGATCTTAGTCAGCACTCATCTCATAGATATATTGGACATTTTTTAAAGTTGGTAACTAAAATATATCTATGACTGTGCACCATATAACATTGTTGGTCTTATAATTGTTCTGTGGACACAACTTTCACTTTGATAGGCAACATTCTAATACATGCCACTACAAGAGCACTTCTCAGTTTGAAACATCTTATTTTAATTCTACATTAACATCTTCATCTATCATTTCATTCTACTTCTGAAACGAGTCTACATATCTAAATTCATTTTCATTTTGGCACCGCAATCTGGTCTTATCTTACCTCAATTTCGCTCTTCCCATGATGTATAAACTTGTGCTGCATGTACTTGTACTACTTGACTTATCCTAAAACTCCTTACTCTCTAAAGTGCTCCTCCATATGATCACGATCGAATATGCAGAACCAAATAAAAACAAGTAAACGATAGGATTAGAATAGAACGGTTATATGTGCACCGTCAGAATTAAATAGATTTGTGTATATTCTCCCAACTATCTTTTAGGGGTATAGATTTGTATATATTTTTATTTCTCTATTCACTAATTTGAAACATGACTGAGATGTGAATTTCATCTGTTGTTTAGGTTGGCCTAAGTGGTAGTGGAAAAAGCACTCTGGTGAACCTTCTCCTTCGGCTGTATGAGCCAATAAGTGGGCAGGTAATTCTTGTCATGTTTGATATAATAATATATTGTTGAATTATGAAAATATAAAACAGAAGGGAGCTCAATGGTAAAGTTGTCTTAGGTCATGGGTTTGACTGTTTGAGTGGTGGAATGCCATTGATGCGTGTGTCAGGGTAGGCTGCCTTATTACACTCTTCCCAGTACCTGTGTGAACTCATGATGCTTCGTGCATTGAGATTCCCTTCTTATGAATATACAAGATTGACCCTTCTTGAAGAATTTGCAGATGCTTAGATCATACTATTAGGAAGCCTTGAGAAAAGCAGCGACCATTTTTTCCACCTTGCTTTCTCAAATAAAAAGAACTTCTTTTCCTAACTACTTGTTTTGGATTTGAAGATATCTATTGATGGCTACCCGATTAGAGATTTGAACATCAAGTGGTTGAGGGAAAGAATTGGATATGTGGGACAGGTTAGCCTCATATACTATTATCCTAATTTGAGTTTTGTATGGCTTTATAAATATTATGTTACTAAGATATTTTGAACAGGAACCTAGACTTTTCCGCATGGATATCAGCTCAAACATAAGATATGGCTGTAGTAGAGATGTCAATCAACAAGATGTGGAATGGGCTGCCAAGGAGGCCGCTGCCCATGATTTTATTTCATCTCTACCCAATGGCTTCCACACAATTGTTGATAATGATTTGCTCAGTGGAGGCCAGAAGCAGCGAATTGCAATTGCTAGAGCCATTCTTAGGGATCCAGATATTTTAGTACTTGATGAAGCCACTAGTGCTCTAGATGCAGAGAGTGAACACAACATTAAAGTAGATCTTCTAAAAGTCGTTTAACTGATAGAGATTGTTGAATTGCATACTAAATATACATTTTCAATCCCCATAGGGTGTGCTTTGTGCTGTCAGAAGAGAACTGAAATCAAAGAGAACTGTCATTGTGATTGCACACCGGTGAGTTGTCTTTGTTCTTTTCAGCAGAACCGAGTACTAGCTTGTAACACTGGTAAACTGCTATCTACAGGCTTTCGACAATACAAGCTGCTGACAGAATAGTTGTGATGGAAAGCGGAAAAGTTGTTGAGGTAGATATTATGGCTTCTAAACATATCATAGGTAGAGCAGCTAATAATCACAACGTCACCTCAGTCTCCTTTCTTGTTTAGACTGTTCTATGCTCTCTGATTCAACCTGTGCAGTTCTAACATAGCAGCATCACATTAAGCAACCCATAAGACCAGTGCATTTACCATCATGGGAGTGGTCTATTCTGGTTTTTTTATGACGCCAAAGTTTGTGTACTTGTATACAGAAGGGCTATTAGTCTATAGTTCCGTTTAGTATCTAACAAGTTGAAACTGACGCGTGAAGCGTTGCAATCTGGAGGTTCTCCACATTCTTATTCATATCTACCTTAATCTTATACTAAAAAATAGAGCTGCCTAATGCTTAAATAACTTTCGGTCATGTAGTATGTCTTGTGGCTTTATCAATCTAGTATCTCTGACTTGGATGATCTTACTTTTGCTACATTCAGATGGGTAGCCACAAAGAGCTTCTCCTCAATGATGGCTTGTATGCTCGATTAACCAGAAGACAGGCTGATGCTGTGGCATGAATTCTTGCATTTGACCGACATAAAGGTTTGGGTTGATTCTTTGGCCTACTAAGTTCCTGATTGGACAGTAGAGATGACTTGGTATCTTTTATTTCACAAAATGCCTATGCACTAGATTAAATAGAACCTTCTGAATGAAGAGGACAGACAATATGGGATTAGTTGCAGATCTTGCAGTTGGACCATCTCAAATTTTCTAAAGGGATCAGGTTAGCTTCAAAGATTTTGCTGCATCACTGGTCAAAGCTATAACTTGGTGGAGGGGTTTGCGTGATGTACAATATGTTCAAAGGGTTGCAGAGACTTATACCACAAAGAGCCGATACTGTTGATCCATGTAAATGTCTCGAAACCATGTCATTCTGGTTCAATGCTGAAATTGAAAGAAAACCTTGCTCATAGAGAAACATTTTGTTTGGAAAAATCACGCCACCACATCTATTTATTTAAGGGTTAATATTATAACTTTTAGATCTACTTTTCTTTTATAGTACTACTTATGTTATTTTAATTACAAGTGTTAACAAATTAGTTTTAATTTATATATCAATTAGGTAAATTGCTTGCGCTTTAAGCGGTGATAAATTACGCTAATAATCTATTTCTATATATTTGGTAATATAGGTGTTTTTTGAGTGGGTACAATCCTACGATAAATTATCAACAATATTTTACGCAAAGATGAAAAGAAATATTTTGTTAATCTTAAAACCAAAAAGATTGATTCTAAGTGTTTATGCATTTTGTTATTCATTCTTCATTTTATTGTAGTTATTCATCACCAAAGTTTTTATAAAAGTAATATAATTGTTTCATTGTCTATTTTTGTATTTTAAAAAGTGGTATAAACAATTTATTCATCAATTTCAGGAGTTCTTCTTTTATTCAAGGTCTCTACATGCAAGATTTAAATAATATACATCTTATATAATTAGTTATGTACTTGAAAAGTTAATTAAAATTTAAAACACTTCTCTTGGAAATCAATGAAATAACGTATCTCGCCCAAATAATTTGGATTAATTGATGTCTTGGCAAGTCTGGTATTCAAAATCACCCACAGTCAATGATTTGATACCCAAAGGCCAAAAGACAAATTTTGCTATTTACTTTTCGATCAATATGGTTAAATTATTTTTTTGCGACTTTTAATCTGAGTTTATAACGAGAATAATTATTTCTTATATTAATATGGATTTATCATACTTTGAGGGATAATTCTTTGACTCCAATTCAGCATTTGAACACTAAACTTTTTATTAAGCTGAGTACAATACTTACCATAACACTAAATTTTTTTTTTGGATCTCACTAATCGATTGAATGCCTCAATAAGATAGAAAATTGAATAACTAAAACTCCAAGGTAGTGTGGAACCACCATATCTTCATCAAAGTACCTTCTTGGACATCCTATGGATCTTTTAGCCATTGTAAACTCTATAAAGATCAAAGTAATTTATTTTACAAGCTAAATAATTCTAATCTATATAACACCAATAGTATAATGATTACATCAAACTCGTGATTAACATATCTTCACTTACACATAATGATAAAAAAATATAAACAACAAAGTTTAAAACATGTACTCAAAAATAACATAAGCATAAATTAATGAATTTTAAAAACATACAAAGATCTGTAACAATAGAATGAAACTCGAATACACTGAACGCACATTGTGCCTTTTAGAAAATTATTCTCCTCTAGTATATGAGATTTAAAGAAATATATCCTCTCCGGATAAAACGATTCTACCCACCAATGTAGTGATGCAAAAACAATGGTGTTAGTGAGTCATTCAACAGGAGCAAAGTACATGAGTATTTAATTGTGCAGAAGAAGGAGGTTAAATTTTTCATTGTTTTAAAATGAGAGAAAATCCCTCTATTAATACACAACAAAATGTAGTGTGAATAAAGGCTTATTATGCATTGTTGGAAATGTCACAACTCTTTGAAAAAAATCATAACTTTCATAAAAGTCAAAACTTTCCATAAAAATTCTAGTTTTTCATAAAAGTTTCAACTCTTCTTCATAAAAGCCGCAATTCTTTGTAAGTCGCAACTTTTCATAAAAATCATAACTTTTTATAAAGTCACAACTTTTTATGAAAGAAAAACTAGTTTTGGAAATAAATAAATTGTAATTCTATACACATTTTGTCTTAATTAGTACACTCTGTGACTCCAAACAATTGAGGCGCGTGAGAAATATTTGGATGCCAGGTAAGCCAAAAAGGGGCACAAAACTACAAAAAAGATTAAGTTCAGGGGGGTAATAGGACTTTAAATTAATTAATGTGTGTTTTTGAGATTTCGATCATAGTCTAAGGGGATACTTGTACATTTATCCTAAAATTTGTAAAGGAGGAGTTTCTAAATTTTAGCCTAAATGTGGTAAAAAAAATCCACACTTAAATATGAAATGTAAATTGAATAAAGAGGACAGTGTATAACTTGTATTGGTTATTGCAGCTTAGACTTTTTATTACATGTTTTGATTTTTGGGTGGTGTATATTTATTTTGTTAGAGTTTTTGACAACAATATATAGTATGCATTGTTTTACATTGTCAGAATTATTCTTTCCATATTTTTACCAGTTGGATATCAATTTTATACATTTTTATTTTTTGTGTTTGTTCTAAAATTTCAAATTAGACGCCAAGTGTATATAAATTGGATTCAACATTAACTTGTTTTAGATTATCTAATTTGGTTGAAATATCAATTATATTTTTTTTTATTTTCAAGTTGGATATCCGTTGAATATCAAATGTATACCAATTGAATACAATATTAACTTGTTTAAGTTGTCTAATTTGGTTGAAATCTCCACTACATGTTGGTTTTTCAATTTTCGAATGGGACTTCAATTCAATACAAAATTTATACAAATTGTATCCAATATTAACTAGTTTTAGGTTGAGTATTTTAGTTGAAATCTCAATTGTTTATATTTTTTTCAATTTTACCATTGGAAAGTCAATTGGATACCAATTTCATATTAAAATTGACTAAATATTTCCAATTGATATCAATCACATACCAACATTACCTAGTTTTTGATTATATATTTGAAAAACACTGAATACACAAATGATTGACTAGCACACGTAATAAATGTTATGAAATTGTAGTTTATTAACATAAAAGACAAAATACATTAAAACATGAGTTTTTTATGCAATTTTAAAAAATGAATATTCATTCCAAAAACGTCATAACTAAAACCATTATACACAAACAAAATCTGAATTTTTTTTTTCCAGTATCACTGTTCATATTTTTTTAAGTTTGGTTTGTATACCAAAACAAATAAAATATTGCAAAGAACACTAATATGAAGATCCCATCTATCACCATGATTTATTAATGTAAATAAAAATCCGTCCATTACAAGAAAATAAAAATTATTGAATTAAAATGAATATGAATTAGATGAGAGTGATATTTTATAGAGAAAATATTGAGAAGAGAGAGAAACCTTCGAACAGAAGAAAAGAAATCTGCTTGAACGAATTTTAACTGTTTTGAGCTAAACACGGAAACCAAATATCTTTTAAATGAATCTCCTATTTATATGCCTCATATTAATTATCATTAATTTTTTCAAATTATTTACTACTAATATATCCATTTTTACCTTATTTATTTTCCACAATATTTGTTTTTACTGTTATTTTAAATCTTTCTTTTTTTACTAAAATGTTAAAACCTGCTATTTTTTATTTTATTGTTATAACTTGAAAGATGAAGAATAATGTTATAACTTATGATTATTAGTCTTATATATGTTAATTACAAATTCTTCACTATTTGCTTTACTGAATGATTATTTTAGATATTTTAAATTAAACTTAAAGATGGTTTATTGGTCAAATTAAATGAAATTTGTTGCACATTTCGGAATAAGAACTAAACATAAATGTGCCATTTCCAAACAAAGTTCCAATTTTACATTTGTGTATCATAATGATTGACAATTGACATTAAGGAAATTGTGTCTTACAAACATGCCTTCAACTGAAATAACTATACGTACATAAAAGGATTATCAGCACAACACACCTGACCGACAAGGGTAAAATTGACATATAGATGCCACGTAGCATTTGTGTACATGTGACACTTACCAGCAAACTCATCAAATCACATTAACTCACATACCCAATATGATTAAGCACCAAGTAAATCACTACCAATAACCAAATCACGACTAGCAAACTCATCAATCACAAAATATGAGAGGTGTTGAAAATCAACCTCTATTAGCAAAAGTATTGAGCAAACAAAGGCGAACAAGGGTTTGAGGCTTGTTTTCCCATAAATATGCCACCCACAAGAGCTCAATGAGAGAAGAAATGCAAAATAACTAATTAACAATATGCATTAAAAGTTAGGAAGAAGAAAGAATGAGACACTTTAGAAGAAAAAGACATTTTAGGCATAAAAACCCTTTATGGTTTCCTGCTAAGGTCCTAGTTGGAGAGAAACTAACTTCACCAAAGATGTTTGGTGAGTTTCCAATTGATCTAGCCCTCCCATTTAGCCTTTACACAGTATAAACCTTGAATCTTAAGTTGGTGAGCTCGATCTATTTCACCTTACCATTTGGGTGAATCATTGAAATGTTTAGGAGCTCGCCTAAAATGACATGACCATTTCTAAGTTTCTTTGCAATTCACTTGGCGAGCTGAATCTTCCTCACCAAACGCATTAGGGGAATCATCTTGTGGATCTATGTTGTCACATTTCGAAACCACACCCTAGAAGTTAGGGTACAATCTTGGATTGTAACCGGCGTACTCGACCTCTCAGAGGTCTTATACAAACCCTTTCATATCATTCATCGAATAAAGATAGTGAAAAGTAATGCGGAATTAAAACTTTTCACAAAACATAATATAGTCCTTAGAAATCTCTTTCATATAAAGCAATAGGAAATACTAAGTCTCAATCTCATCATCTTAAGAGACAAGAATACTTGGGACACATCCCATACTTCAAAATATGAATATAGAAATATTTAGTCTAATACAATACTTTGAATGAAAACATAAAAGACATATATGCCCTCGAGTCAAATGAGGATATACTTCAACTTCCCTTGAACGATGCTATAGTCCAAGTATTCACTTTCCAAAAGCTCCTCACCTACCAAGAACTATATAAATTTATAAAAGCATGGAGTTAGTACAACCACATGTACTAAGGATGACATTATGCATAAAAATCACGAAAACGGACTTTTATTGGAAATATGCATCTTTTTATTTAAAAATCATATTATAATCATAAGAACAACATTTTACAACTTAGAAACACATAAGATAATATTAAACCAAAAATTGTAATTTTAGAGATCACTTTATAGTGAACTCTTCACTGTTACAGTGAATTATTTCACTGTACAATGAAGATACTTATTCTTCACTTCAGACACCCTTTAGCATGTAATCTTCTCACTTAAATCTATCCTAAGATTCACTTAAGTCACACAAAGAGACACCGCCCATACACCCTCTATAGATGTGCCTGAACAATCCTTAAGATTAATTATAATGAGTCACATACACACTTACAAGCATCATAAACATCAAGGTAAGACTCTTCTACAAAAGGTGACTCTAAGTCTCATTTGAGTGAGTTGTGAAGTGACCGCCCATACAATCCCTTACATACACACACTTAAGAGATCTTATAGACTCCCTAGAATAGAATCGTTCTTATTTATCACACCAACACATAGATGATATGACATTCTCCTTCCAAAGGCTATCAAAAGACCTACTTAACTAAATCAGGAAGATAACGTCCATAGTGACCTCTTCAAGATTACCTAAATAGTCCTTAAGACTACATAAGGCTTAGATCATCTCCACAACACCAAACATCTTCCCCAACTATAGTCATCCTCAAGACTTCCAAAGATAAGACATGAAGAGATCATCTCTTATGCCCTCTTCACACTTTAGCTAAGGAATCCTTAAGTCACTTTAGATTACGTAATTATTCATTTTCATACTTCTTAAAATAAATCATTAGTTCATTAGTTCATTAAGACTCATACATAACATAAAGGGCTTCAAGTAATGGTCTTGGACAAGAACTAGGAACTCCAAGTAACACCTTCAAAGTTTATTGTGCAATGTCAAGATTGCGTCCCATCCCACCAACTAAACCTCATAAACTTCCCCAATGCTAATAGGTATTCCATATGATGAGAATATGAAAAACCGACATAGACCATGATATAAAGACATGGAATCTAGAGTTCTATCCTACTCCAATGACGTTGTTCTACTTGCCAAGGGTAGAACATAGACACATCCCATGTAGGCACATGGTTAAGGAATATGAAGGACATACTTTGTAATCTAGTCTCACTCTTTAACTAGAACTACTTCCCTTGCCATACTCACTCGGTGCTAGCCTTATTTCTCATAGAGTAATTCACACATTAGGTTCACATGAAAGGGTTCCATAACTAGTTCATAACCCAATCACATTTACCCTACCAAAGAACGTCCACTAGGGCTACCTCACAACGGGGAAAGTAAGCTCATGATGACTTTCCTAAGGATTGATATGATGTCATTCCATCCAATTAACCTTAAGTCTATCATTCCTTTACTTTAAAGGATACCATTACGGCTTACGACTTCAACAATCTCAACATTACCACTAAGTCAAGGTTTTCTCATAAAAGACTCTCTTAAGTTCATTAAGGTCACATGTCATTCATACATTCAATACTAACAGTTCTAACACCCTAAATCAAGACATCACCTATTCATAATCATACATATATCAAGCAAGGGACACAGTCAACCAAGACAAGACACTACATACTTCACCTTTAACTCATAATGCAAGTCATTCTGGAAGCACCTAAAAACAACCCTAACATATTCAAGTCATACTATATACTATCATAACATCATCAATGTAATAAACATAGACTCATATAGTCAAGTAGGAATAACCAAGACTCAACCCCAACACCATACACATAATGTCAAAGGCATAGTCTAACATGGTCACCTAATACAATATGAATAGAAGAATACACATATGACTTCACATGTAGATAGATATTGTCATGCTTCACATAATCAAACTACACAAATAGTCATATTACTTCAAGCATTTGTCAACAAGGCCAAGATCATCATATTGAATAAAATAACGCAGATAAGACCACATCAATTTCATGTAAGACACATAAACCACCACCATAAGTGTTCCATACCATTCATAATATAATCAAAGTATAAATAACATAAAATTAAAAGAAATAGGTCAGAATACCCCCACATCATCCTCAACAATTAAATCCGACGTCAACTTACTCAATGCAAAAACACAAGACCCTTACCCAAGTCCATAACCAACAATTCAACATAAAAACTACAATAATCAATGAACTAGGTTAATTCATATAAATTCATAAATTTAAACCTAGATATCAGTTTACTACAATTATTACATTAATGAATAGCCCACATAAAACTACATAAGAATTCATGAACATTAGATCAATATAAAGTAACCCAAAACTTAGTAAAAGCTAGGGTTCATCCAATTCATGGGTTCATAGATAATTTAGATTAAAATCACTAATACAACATCAAATAAATAATTATTAAATGCTTAGAAATCTTTAATGTAAGAACCCATGGTAGAATCATGAAATTGGACAATTCAACTTTGAAAACTTTAGAAAATATCTTGAGAGTTGGGCTCCTTGATGAAACAAGTTTAAAGGATAAAAAACCATACCTTGATGAATCTAATTCTTAAATTTGATGAAGAATTTCCACTCAAAACGTCACACCAATCTCTTCCTTGATTTTTGACTTTGATGGAGCTTTTAGGAGTTCTTAAGGAATTTTGGGGTTTTGATATGGAAGAATGAAAGATTCTAAGTGTTAAAAACTTATATACTTGTTTAAAACACCCAAAATACCCTTAATAAACCTCCAATACTCTTATTTGGAAGTGGTGTTAAATTACAACATCACCCCTAACTTAATAGTGAGCTGCATGCTGGCATAGGCTCACAGACGACTGACCCATCGACGAGGCGTCAGTCCACTTACGGACCGTGCAGTCCACCGTAGATTGGGTCAGAGCCTAGAAAATGGAAGATTGGATTCATAGGATAAGGATCCAGTGATTCCCACCACCTACGGGGCGTCGACCAGGCCACCGGCCGTCGATTATTCTCCGTAGGTGGACTTCTTCTGGGAAGTTTTGGCCACCAACATGGGTCCCTCCTCAAGGAACCTTGGTTGGTACTTTTGGATGTTTTCCTGGACGTTTCAAACCCAAACATGATCGTCTATGAGTTTAACACTTCTCACATGAATTTCATAAAAAACAAACACGTAAAACTCGACAAAACATGCCTAGACACACAAGGTCACTTCAAGGCACATCTTTCGAACATCATGGACGTTCTTGGACGTTTGATCTCCAAACTCCGTGAAACTTGATACACTACCTATATATGCTATAATAACTCATTTATAGACCTTTAAAACTCATGAATCATACAATAGCACATAAAACCACATATGAGGCACATAGGTGACTTAGTCGTCGAACGTCTTGGTCTTTCCTTGACGTTTGACTTCCAATGCACCTAATAATTTAGATAATGCCTCTATACTATATAATAGACTTATTTAGGACCTTAGACCATCAACATAAACATGTTAGTCTCTAGTTTACCTAAGTCATATTTGGGGTCTTACAATCTCCCCCACTTAGACAACATTCGTCCTCAAATGACACTTGCCACTCTCCGAACACTTTCAAGAATAGAGATTCATATATAAGCTAATAACCAAACCATAAAACTCATAGCCAAGAATAAAAAATCAATTTCACATAGTCAAGAGAATCACAACACAACAAGAAACTAGAGAACAATTCTTTACTCATTATGCTACAAAACTCACAAGCTTCATTCCAAATAACAAAAACTCATTTTATAATCAATATCATGACTATATAAATCAGTTCTAACCATATTACAACAATTTTAGACCAAAGAATTAAATATTCAATTTTTCAAAATTTTTACAGTGAACAGTGTTCCATGCTACACTGATTTTACCAAATTTTAGGCAATTATGAACATGCTAATATGCAAAGTAACATCATATAAATACATCTTACAGTATGATCATAACTTCATAAAATACACAATGCAAGAAGTTAATGAAATTCAAATTCAACAAAACTCCTAAACACCATGCACATGCAACATGCTTCTATACCATTCTATCCCATTTACTAACCATACTCCCCCACTTAGAAGGTACTCATATTACAACAAGAAAAAGAGAACTTACCAACATCATCATCACTCTCATCTGACTTCTCCCCTCTAGACCAGAGTGCATAGAAACACCTTCTTGTTGGAGCATCATTCTTTGGAACACTAGGGGCAACTTTCTTACCCTCTCTTCCTCTAGAAACAATCATAGGACAATCTCTCATCTTGTGTCCTTCCTTACCATAACCAAAGAAACTCCGGTACCCAATAGACACTCACCATAATGTTTCTTGCCATATTTGGCACAAGTAGGTTTAACCTTTTGAGAACCACCTCCTTTCTCTAATTTCACCTTAGCACTCTTAGGTTCTTCTTGAGTTTGATCCCTCTTCTTAAACCTAGTTTGCTCTTGGTCACTAGCACCACTCCTTTTTAAACTTCTGTCCAACCTCCTAAGTTTAGACTCTTCAATCGATTGTGCATACACCATAAGTCTAGCTAGTATCATATCATCATGTAACATAGCGACGATATTCCTCCATCACTAAGTCGGCTACTCCCTTCACAAAATGACTCATTTCATCTCTTGGATTACACAAAAGAGAAGGGGCATACCTAGACAAAGTTGAGAATTTCAATGAGTACTCCTCAACACTCATATTGCCTTGCTTGATATTGATAAACTCCTCCACCTTAACTTCCATTTTCTCCCGGTGAAAGTATTTACCAAGAAAAGCTTCCTTGAATTCTTCCCACTCAATAGGACCCGATTCCTCCGGCCTATTATCCTTCCATTGAGTGTACCATATTTGAGAAACATCTATCAATTGATACGAAACCAACTCCGCCTTCTTCCTAGATGTAACTCCTATAACACTCAACACCTTGTACACCCCATCATGAAACTCTTGTGGATCCTCCCCCACTTTAGAGCCAAAAAAGATAGGAGAATTTATCCTCACAAAATCTCTCAACCTAGATGTAATAGTGCTTTCTACAACCCTAGGCACCATACTCAAATTAATTTGAGTAGTCACTCCTTGGGCTAAAGCAACCAAAGCCTCTCTAGTCTCTTGATTAATCAAATCCAGATGAACTACCGGCACCTCATTACCTCCTTCCACAATAGGAATTTGATTACCTTGGGGAGGCACTTGAGCACCTTGAGCACCTTTCCCATCTTGAGGAACTGGCTCAACTTGCTCAACTTGAGGAGGAATCTCCTCATTCAACCTCTCCTCTCCCAACCTTCTAGCAGTCATCCTTCTAGTATCATCTCCTAGAAACACAAGGAAACACATTAAGAAGGATACTCATAACATTCATTCTACCACACGACATAGGAGTAGAAAAGAAGGGAAACTCTACCGTCCTATAGCCTCTCGCCCATAGATGTGTCGCGACTCACATTTATGGTCAAGACTCTACTAGACCTAACTTGATGAGACTTCTTGATTCCTAATACTACTTTCACAAACATATTCTCTGATGCTTAGCTTGTCACATCCCGAAACCACACCCTAGAAGTTTGGGTACAATCTCGAATTGTAACCAGCGTACTCGACCTCTCAAAGGTCTTATACAATAACTTTCATATCATTCATCGCATAAAAATAGTGAAAAGTAGTACGAAATTAAAACTTTTCACAAAACATAATATAGTCTTTAAAAAACTCTTTGGTATAAATCAATAGGAAATACTAATTCTCAATCTCATCATCTTAATACACAACAATACTTGGGACACGACCCATACTTCAAAATACGAATATAGAAATACTTAGTCTATTACAATACTATGAATGAAATCATAAAAAGACATATTCCCTCGAGTCAAATGAGGACGTACTTCAACTTGTCTTGAACGATGCTATGGTCCAAGTATTCACTTCCCAAAATCTCCTCACCTATCAAAAACTATAAAAATAAATAAAATCATGGAGTTCGTACAACCACATGTACTAAGTATTACATTATTCATAAATATCATGAAAATGGACTTTTATTGGAAATATGCATCTTTTAATTTAAAAATCATATTATAATCATTAGAACAACATTTAGTAACTTAGAAACACATAATATAATATTAAACCTAAAATCATAATTTTATAGATCACTTACAGTGAACTCCTTCACTGTTATAGTGAAGATACTTATTCTTCACTTAAGACACCCCTTAGCATGTAATCTTCTCAGTTAAAGCTATCCTATGATTCACTTAAGTCACACAAAGAGAGACCGCCCATACACCCTCTCTACATGTGCCTAAACTACCTTTAAGATTACTTAAAATGAGTCACATACACACTTACAAGCATCATAAACATCAAGGTAAGATTCTTCTACCAAAGGTGACTCTAGGTCTCATTTGAGTGAGTTGTGAAGTGACCGCCCATACAATCCCTTACACACACGCTTAAGAGATCCTATAGACGCCCTAGAATAGAATCATTCTCACTTATCACACCAACACATAGATGATATGACATTCTTCTTCCAAAGTCTAATAAAAGACCTACTTAAGTAAATCAAGAAGATAACGTCCATAGTGACCTCTTCAAGAATACCTAAATATTCCTTAAGACTATCTAAGGCTAGGATCATGTCCACAACACTAAAAGTCTTCCCTAACTATAGTCATCCTCAAGACTTCCAAATATAAGACATGAGAACATCAACTTTATGCCCTCCTCATAATTTAGCTAAGGAATCCTTTAGTCTCTTTATATTAGGTACTTATTCTTTTACATACTTCTTAACATAAGTCATTAGTTCATTAAGACTCATACATCATATAAAGGACTTCAAGTAATGGTCTTGTACCAGACTAGGAACTCCAAGTAACACCTTCAAAGTCTAGTGTGCAATGTCAAGATAGCGTCCCATACCACCACCTAAACCTCATAAACTTCTCCAATGCTAATAGTGATTCCATATGATGAGAATAGGCAATAACCGTCATAGGCCTTGATAGCAAGACATGGAATCCGGAGTTCTATCCTACTCCGATGAGGCTGTTCTACTTGCCAAGGGTAGAACTTAGACACATCCCATGTAGGCACATAGTTAAGGAATATAAAGCACATACTTTGTAATCTAGTCTCACTCTTTAACTAGAACTAATTCCCTTACCATACTCGCTCGGTGCTATCCTTCTTTCTCATAGAGTAATTTACACATTAGGTTCACATAAAAGGGTTCCATAACTAGTTCATAACCTAGTCACACTTACCTTACCAAATAAAGTCCACTAGGGCTACCTCACAATGGGGACAAGAAGCTTATGATGAGTGTCCTAAGGATAAATATGATGTCGTTCCAGCCAATTAACCTTAAGTTTATCATCCCTTTAATTTGAAGGATACCATTACAGCTTACGACTTCAACAATCTCAACATTACCACTAAGTTAAGATTTTCAAATAAAAGACTCCCTTAAGTTCATTAAGGTCACATGTCATTCATACATTCAAGACTAAGAGTTCTAACACCCTAAATCATCAAATCACCTATTCATAATCATACATATATCATGCAAGGGACACAAGTCAACCAAGACATGGCACCACATACTTTACCGTTAACTCATAATGCAAGTCATTCTAGAAGCACCTTGAAACAACCCTAACATCATCAAGTCATACTATATACTATCATAACATCATCTATGTAATCAACATAGACTCATATATTCAAGTAGGAATAACCAAGTCTCAACCCCAACACTATACACATAATGTCAAAGGCAGAGCCTAACATGGTCACCTAAGACAACATGAATAGAAGAATACACATGTGACTTCATATGTAGATAGATATTTTCATGCTTCACATAATCAAACTACAAAATATTACTTCAAGTATTTGTCAACAAGGCCAAGATCATCATATTGAATAAAATAACGCCGATAAGACCACATCAATTATATGTAAGACACATAACACCACCACCATAAGTGGACCATACTATTCATAATATAATCAAAGTATAAATAACATAAAATTAAAGGAAATAGGGCAGAATACCCCCACATCATCCTCAACAATTAAATCTGACGTTAACTTACTCAATGCAATAACACAAGACCCTTACCCAAAGCCATAACCAACAATTCAACATAAAAACTACAATAATCAATGAACTAGGTTAATTCACATAAATTCATAAATTTAATACAACCTAGATATCAGTTTACTACAATTATTACATTAATGATTAGCCCACATAAAACTACATAAGAATTCATGAACATTAGATCAATATTAAGTAACCCAATGCTAGGGTTCATCCAATTCATGGGTTTATCAATAATTTAGGTTGAAATCATCAATACAACATAAATTAAATCATTATTAAATATTTAGAAAGCATTAATTCAAGAACCCATGATAGAACTAGGAACTTCAAGTAATGATCTTGGACAAGAACTAGGAACTCCAAGTAACACCTTTAAAGTTTATTGTGCAATGTCAAGATTGCATCCCATCCTACCAACTAAACCTCATAAAATTCCCCAATGCTAATAGGTATTATATATGATGAGAATATGAAACAACCGACATAGACCATGATATAAAGACATGGAATCTAGAGTTCTATCCTACTCCAATGACGTTGTTCTACTTGCCAAGGGTAGAACATAGACACATCCCATGTAGGCACATGGTTAAGGAATATGAAGGACATACTTTGTAATCTAGTCTCACTTTTAACTAGAACTAATTTCCTTGCAATACTCACTCGGTGCTAGCCTTATTTCTCATAGAGTAATTCACACATTAGGTTCACATGAAAGGGTTCCATAACTAGTTCATAACCCAATCACATTTACCTACCAAAGAAGGTCCACTAGGGCTACCTCACAACGGGTAAAGTAAGCTCATGATGACTTTCCTAAGGATTGATATGATGTCATTCCATCCAATTAACCTTAAGTCTATCATTCCTTTACTTTAAAGGATATCATTACGGCTTACGACTTCAACAATCTCAACATTACCACAAAGTCAAGGTTTTCTCATAAAAGACTCTCTTAAGTTCATTAAGGTCACATGTCATTCATACATTCAATACTAAGAGTTCTAACACCCTAAATCAAGACATCTTCTATTCATAATCATACATATATCAAGCAAGGGACACAGTCAACCAAGACAAGACACTACATACTTCACCTTTAACTCATAATGCAAGTCATTCTGGAAGCACCTAAAAACAACCCTAACATATTCAAGTCATACTATATACTATCATAACATCATCAATGTAATAAACATAGACTCATATAGTCAAGTAGGAATAACCAAGACTCAACCCCAACACCATACACATAATGTTAAAGGCATAGTCTAACATGGTCACCTAATACAATATGATAGAAGAATACACATATGACTTCACATGTAGATAGATATTGTCATTCTTCACATAATCAAACTACACAAATAGTCATATTACTTCAAGTATTTGTCAACAAGGCCAAGATCATCATATTGAATAAAATAACGCAGATAAGACCACATCAATTTCATGTAAGAGACATAACACCACCACCATAAGTGTTCCATACCATTCATAATATAATCAAAGTATAAATAACATAAAATTAAAAGAAATAGGTCAGAATACCCCCACATCATCCTCAACAATTAAATCCGACGTCAACTTACTCAATGCAATAACACAAGACCCTTACCCAAGTCCATAACCAACAATTCAACATAAAAACTACAATAATCAATGAACTAGGTTAACTCATATAAATTAATAAATTTAATACAACCTAGATATCAGTTTACTACAATTATTACATCAATGAATAGCCACATAAAACTACATAAGAATTCATGAACATTAGATCAATATAAAGTAACCCAAAACTTAGTAAAAGCTAGGGTTCATCCAATTCATGGGTTCATAGATAATTTATATTAAAATCACTAATACAACATCAAATAAATAATTACTAAATGCTTAGAAATCTTTAATGTAAGAACCCATGGTAGAATCATGAAATTGGACAATTCAACTTTGAAAACTTTAGAAAACATCTTGAGAGTTGGGATCCTCGATAAAATAATTCTGAACGATAAAAAATCATACCTTGATGAAGCTAATTCTTAAATTTTATGAGTAGTTTCCACTCAAACCATCACACCAAGCTCTTCCTTGATTTTGGACGTCAATGGAGTCTTTGGGAGTTTTTAAAGGATTTTGGGGTTTTGATATGGAAGAATGAAATATTTTAAGTGTTAAACACTTATATAATTGTTTAAAATATCCAAAATACCCTTAATAAACCTCAAATACTCTTATTTTGAAGTGGGGGTGAAATTACAACATCACCCCCAACTTAACAGTGAGTTGCATGCAGGCACAGGCTCACAGACAACTGACCCATCGACAGGGTGTCAGTCCACTTGCGGACCATACTATCCACCGTTGATTGTATCAGATCCTGGAAAACGGAAGATTTTATTCCTATGCTAAGGCTCCAATTACGCGCACCACCTACGGGGCGTCGACCAATCCACCGGCCGTCGATTTCCCTCCGTAGGTGGACTTCCTTTGGGCAGTTTTGGCCACCAACCCAAACATAATCAAAGGAGGTTTTGGCTACCAACCAAAACATAATAATCTATAAGTTTAACACCTCTCAAATGAGTTTTATCCAAAACGAACACGTAAAACTCGATGAAACATGCCTAGACACAGAAGGTCACTTTAAGGCACATCTTTCAAACATCATGGATGTTCTTGGACGTTTGACCTCCAAAATCCACGAAACTTGGTACACTACCTATTTATGGTATAATATATCATTTATAGACCTTAAAATCTCATTAAACACACAATAGCACATAAAACCACATATGAGGCACATAGGTGACTTAGTCATCGAACGTCTTGATCATCCCTTGATGTTTGACTTCCAATGTTAGCTACTGCCTCTATACCATATAATAGACTTATTTAGGAACTTATACCATAAGAAACAAAATTTTAGTATTTAGTTCACCTAAGTCATTTTTGGGGTCTTACATGTGTCTCGCTGACTTTCAATAGTCTTTGGAACTTTACTTCTACCTAAACATTTCAAAACACTTTATTGAAAAGAAATACAAAAATGGGTTTCCAAACTAGAGTCACCTTATTTAATATCGTGGCACAATATGGTCATGTTTTCAAAAATTACTCTTTGGTTGGCAACAATGTTGCTAGAAAAAATTCCTCTTGACGTCGGGTTCAAATTAGTTGAAATTTGGCACATCTAGGTCTCAAGTTGTTTAATTGACATTAAATGAGAAGTTACAATTTGAGCCAATTTAAGGAAATCGGTCTTCAACTTCTAAGTACCTTTAACTTTATTGAAGATCCTTACGAACATATCCTCGGTTTGAATGTTTCCTAGATTTGTTTGTTCCTTTGGTTTAGGTCGATCACGAAAAAGCCTATTTCTATCTTTTTCACCTTTATGCCCTCTCCAGTTTGTGCATATATCATAACAATCGCATTCATGGTATCTTCAATTATTCTCTATATCTTTGTGCCAACCTTGATACCCACATAACTTTTGGTAGCTTAGGTGAGAACCCCTATTACTTGCCTAGGAATTGAACTACAACTTCTTACTTAGATTCAAATTTAGCATCCTCCAAGCTTAACCCACTACTAATACCAACAACATTTACCAACTTGAATCCACCCATTACATTTTTTGACAATAAGTCAGTTGGGTCATTATTTTATCCTTGTTCTCATCACGCTCCTGGTTCTTCTCTAGTTACAGTTTTGTCAAACCCATATTCAGGGGAGTTACTTTATCATATCTTGTGTGCCATGCACATGTGATTTTGATCATATCAATAAGCAATGTTGAAGAAACTTCAAATGTTTGTCTCATGATTCCATCTCTGATGAGTTTATCAACCATCCTTTTATATTCATAGTATCAAGGCTATGGTAAGAATATTGCAACAACACTCTACCCATCAAATCATTACTGTGGAATTGTAGCATTAACTTTTGGAACCTTATCCATGTTTCATGGATAGGTTTGCCTTAAATTCTCTTAAAAATTTGGATCTTTTCCCTATGCTTCACCATCTTTTAAAGAGGAAAAGTCTCTCAAAGAATACTCAGTTGTAACACCCCGTAAAAACTAGTAAGACCTAGATAAAGCTTAACGGAATCTAGTAGGTGAAACTAGAGCTTCATGTGTGAGTTCAAAGATTGAAATATGAGTAAATGTTGTAAAATGTCTTCCTGAGATTAGGTTTAGGTGATTAGGTATAAGACATTAAGATACGACCCCCAAGGACCAACCAAGGGTCCTTGAGGAGGACCCTAAAGCCTAACCCCAAGGCTGCCCCTAAGAGCAAAAATCTTTAAAAATAGGTGACCTATGGAGGGCCATCTACTGTCAGTAGATGGACCCACGTCCTGTAGGTTGGTGTCATGGGTCAGGCCTCTAGTGTACAGGATGCAGCCACCACCAATGGACCTGCAGGAGCGGGCATCAATGCACCCACAATTTGTAGGTTCTTGGGCGTGGTTTGCATATGCAAAACTGTTCAAGAGTCGGTCTAAGGTGGGTCTATTTGGTTAATTCGATTTAAATTGTTTTGATTAAGGGTCATTTAATATGGGTTTATTTAACCTATATAAGTCATTATGTATTAAACACCTCATTAATTCATTAATCCCCAAGTCCCCAAATCAAAATCCAACTAATTTCTCCTCCAAAAATCTTCTCTGTAGACTCCATCGATGGTCAAAGCCAAGGTCAATCTAGGGCTCCACGAATCAACTTTCTCCTCCAATTTCTTGTAGGATTATGCACATAAGGTATGAATGTTTTCATCCATGGGTAGTTATCTCCCATGGAGCCCTTTTAAAAGCTTTTAATTCAATTCTAAAAATCTTCAAACGCTAGGGTTTCAGCTCAACCCCATGGATTTCTTCATATTGTTCTAAAAGGTTGAATTATGTTTGTTATTAATTATACTACTGATTTTAAAAGATTTTAACTTGAATTTAAAAAAATCCATGAGTTTTCCCCAATCCTAACTATGGGTTTTCTCTATATTATTAATGTTGTTAGAAGTTGATTTGATTGATTGAATGTGAATTGATTATGGTGTAATTACTTGATTTAACTATAATTCCACATGTATTCTTTAATAATCTAATATTATAAGGTGAAATTGGTATAGCCTTGGTTCAGGTCATGAAAGAGGCAGATTAAGGAGTTAGATGTGACCTTCTAAGATTGATGAACTTCTTGGTGAATTGCCTTAGATTAGATCATCTAGACATGAATTTCTTATGACTGCATCCCCCTTCTTCTTCAATTATGAAATATGGTATGACTTGATTCATGTTGAAAGCTTGACAATTGATTATGTATACATTTGTTATGTTGGTGAATCATGTTATCTCTCTATCTATTGTAGTAGATCTAGAAGTTAGGGTTGATCTTGATTCGAAGCCTTGAAATGCAAATTATTAGGGAATTTCATGTTGAAAGAATTGTGTATGAACTATTGATCCACTTGAAAGGTGGAGGTGCATACTTATTGTGCATTTTTAATTGTATATGGTATTATTGTGGAAGGACCCTACCCACATGCCCTATAATATGAGTATATGATCTTACACATGCAATGAATGAACTACTTGAACTATGATTATATACATGTCTTTAATAATGAATGTTAGATATGTTGATTTACATGATTTATGATCTTGGAGTGCACGGTATATATATGAGTTATGCATGATTGTGATATTATGTACATGCTTACGAACACTTTGAGAGGGAAGTGCCTATAATGATATTGTTGTTGTATCATTGAAAGGAAAATTACGCAATCACTCCATGCATAAACATGATTATGATGTATCTATGGTGTTAATTGAAACTATAGTTCTTGTATACACCTTTACACATTATTATGCATGAAATGTACATGACCATGATGATGCTATTGTGTTTTAAAGTCCATTCTAATGAGAACACATGATCTTGGTGTGAAAGTTATTCTCACATAGTAATGATGATTTTTTAGGTTGAAAGTCAGTTCTCACCTAATGGAATCTATGAGTTGTTTTATGAGTTGGGTTGAACGAAGGGTGAAAGACTCATTCAAACATGTAAATCCGATTCAAGACTAAAAATGTAATTTGTAAAATTATGCTTAGCACCAAGTGAATATGGAAAGTGAGGTAAAGACCTCCCGTCAATGCAATAGGCCGGGTCATCCTAAGGGAACTCATGAGATGGAAGCTCCTCCGGCAATGCAATAATAAGGTTTCTGGAAGCAATCTCTCTATCACATAAATATGTGCAAATATAGGTTCTTAGATAGTGGATCTACATAAAATATCAGTCCTACCTTAGTCAAGTCAGACACCTTCTTTCGATGTAGGGTCACATAACACATTCCATGTAGCTCACATGGTCTATGTCGGTTAAGACTATATTCACTCTAATGAACAAGGACATGAATTATGAACACAAAAGTGAGTTATGTGTTATGGTTCCTCAAAAGTATCTATTTAGTATGAGTGGTAGTATGGGATGCCATTCATACATGGCACAAGTGGACCTTCAAAGTAGCTATGTGTATTTCCGTAATGTTAATGGACTACAAGAACAAGAACATGAGTTATGTTCTATGATTACTAAGGGGTTCTACTTAGTGTGAGTGAGGGTATGATACTTCACTTCTGCATTGCACAAGTAAGCCTTAAGAGCGATTGTGGTATTTATTTATAACATGATGCTTTATGACTTTATATAAGCTTTACATGAACATGTACTATCAATATGAACCATGTGTACGAACTATGAATATGAATGTGAGCTATACTTATGAATTCTTTATGAGTTTCACTTAGTGTGAGTGGGGGTTTGATACTTCACTTATACATTGAACAAGTAGACTTGTAAAGGGGTTATGGTGTCGTTTCTATAAGGATATGTGAGTCCATATATGCATGATATGAATTTTTGCCATAAATGACTCACTTATTACTAGTTTTGAACATTAGTCGTTCATTATATTTGATCATTGATGAGGCCTAAGTATGATGAATATGAGAATGGTGACCTTATAGTCATACTTAGTGTAAGTAGGGTTATGATATCTTATATATGAATTGCACAAGTATAACCTAAGGTTTCATATGTGATAGTTCAATTGTGATGAGGTGGTATTGACATTGAATTAAATGTCTGAACTATATCTTGTAAATATTGGGTTAGGGGAGTTATACATTTGTGTATTGATAAGACCGTTTACTATTTCTTGAAGCTCAATCTCTCCCCCGGATGAACCATATCGCCAAGAGAAACCAGCGGGCCCCTGGACATAGTCCTTTCAGGTAGTGGCCGTTTATTCCATGGTCCATTGGATGGTCGGTGCAAGGCCAGAAATTGGAACACATTGATTCCGCTCGTTCCCGTCCTTCGCTTTAGGGCCTGTACCTCGGTGTGGTAAGTACTCCATACTGTCAGGCAGCATCCATGGATCCTTTATTCATACTTATTCAATTGGAAGTATTGATCCAATTCAAAAATTCTGTTTCGCAATTTCATAATCCAATTTTTTAATGTCTAACTGACCTTTGGATACAAATCATGATAATGTGTATTTGTTCTCAAATCTGTCATTGAGAGGAAAAGGATTTAATCCTTTTAACAAATAAAGTTTTTGATCGGAATACAAATGAAACCGAAGGACCCAGGTAGTAAGATTCCTATTGGTGTATTTCAGTTAAAATACCTGAAGTAGCAAAGCCTTGGGTCAAAATAGCACCCTTGGTCCAGTTATTTTACTTAAAATTAGAACATTTTTTTAAAAAAAATTGTTCTGTAGGAAATTATGCTTGCTCTTATGATGATATCCTTTATGTTATGATGAATTGTGCATAGTTTGTGTTATGACCTACACTCTCCAACTATTTCAAAGATAATGTTTCGAAAGTGACATATAACATGGTTTCAAATAAAATGTCCATTTTATGCAAGTGTTAAGGATTTTTATGTATGACTTCCATAGTTGGTACAATATTATTTTAACCCATATTTCTATATTTTGTACAAAGTGTATGGGTTGGAGATACTAGATTCCATCATCATGACTAGGACTCTAGTAGATCAAGAAGAAAAAGATTGGTGAGTCCTTATAGTATCTGAGGGCTTGACCATATCTCCCTTTTGTCTTCCTTTTATGTTTTAGACTTTTTGTAAGGGTCGTGTATTTGCAGTTGTATTCGATAGTTCAAATTCAAATCTTATAGATGGTTTGAGACATAGTGACATAGACTCTCTTTCACTTTATAGAAGATTTCAACGTTAAAGAAAAGTTCTAAGTTTCTTCATTTCCCCCCCTAAGTTCCTATGAGATGATATGCTAAGGGATTGTACAAGACACCCTTCAGGGTCAAACACGCCGTGTTACTTTTAGGGGGTAACCCCGGGTAGTGACATCTTTCAACTCATCACAAGTAGTGATCGAGTTCCTATGTAGTTCAACAACCATTTTGAAGCCTCCCCCATTAGAAAAAAAGAAAAAAAAACCTTAATAGAATAAACTCCCGACTGATGTTCTTTAAGTGAATGGACCACATACATCCACAATGTTGCAAATGTAGTCATGGGGAACCTTATGACTAAGACCCCAAACATTCCCTTTATTTGGAGAATCTGAAGCATGGTTCTGGCTATATGAAATATTACATTCCCCACAGTTGGGGGTAACCATATAGCTCATGTAATTCTTAGGCATTGAAATTTGCATTGTCCAAATTTTCCACATCATCATTCTTTATATGTTGGCTAGCATCATTGTTTTCATTGAGACGCATGTTGTCATCTAAAAAGAGCAAACAATGGAACAAACAAAAAAATATTCTACCATACCATATGATTTCATAAAAACACTTCACTAAAAGAACTATAATCATCACTTCCCGACAATATCATAATTTTGATAACACTCAAATAACTTGTCAAACTAATAAACAAGTAAGTGGTCATTAGCAATATAAATACCCAACGAAGTTTGGAGTAGAATCACATAGAATGGTATGTGAAAAAATTCAATTAAAAAGTTAATTTGTGTCCCAATTCATTGCAAATCAAATGGTAACAAGGGTTGAAATAATTCCAATTATAAAATTAAGATTGTTAGGTAACTATTTTCGATCAATTAAACTGAAATAAGTGACTAACAAGCAAGAGGGGTTGTAGTCTAAGAGTGTGCGAAAGTGGGTAACGATTTTGAAAGTTAGGTAAATGTGATTGATCAGTAACCTTAATTACCCATGGATAGGATGGGTAAATATTAAAAAAATATCATATTTCTCAACCTGAATATGCTTGTAACAAGAAATCCTCTCGAAGACTGATACACTCAAATTGCACTTCCCTAAAGAAGCATAAGCAGTCGTATCAAGTAAAGAATCCAACTATTAAGTTCGGGTCTATCCCATGAGGAAATAATTTAGACTTAACTTTAACATGATTACCTCTATTTAGTCAAGTCCTTTCCGAAAACTAGTAATTAAAGGGGGGAACTTCTGAAATAAAAGTGTTGTAATGTTGTGAAATCAAACAAGTAGCAAGAGTGAATTTTTAGTGTTTATCAAGTTATGAGAGAAACTAGGGTGTAAGTGTTCCTTATATATCCATAACGCCATAATCCTAGCTATAACAATTCTTTCCTAGTGTTTTGCATGCAAAGTGATAAATTATGTATCTCTAAATCCTTGGTGCGGCATTTAGAGAGTTTCACTCCATACCTTGGTCCGGCTACGTGTGTCTAAGTTACTAACCCTTAGCTTTACTTAATATTTAGCATCATATTCGATGTATGACTAAGTTATTACTTTGCACCAATCGAAACTAGCCTATTAGATAGTATCCACTAAATCTATGTGAATAATTCTTTTCCTATTAACTAACTCCTTGGTTCAACAAGTAGCAATAAGGCGTGTTCTAATGCGTGCACTCGTTAAAAAGACTTATAAATGAAAGAATTATTGATGCATGCAATAACCTATTTGAGAATTGTTATTTAGGTAGGTTTATTTTGTTAATCACCTATGGTTCCCACAACCCTAGTTTTTGATTTAGTTACCCATGCTTAGAAGAACACAATTCATAATTGATAAATAATAAATCATGAACTTACTTTGACAAATTCGAAGAAAATCCAGAAATTCAACTTGAAATCACAAAATGATCTTCAAAACCAAATACAAAAATTTGAATTAATTGCAAAGACAAATCTCCAAGAACAAAAGTATGAAATTAGTAAAAGAATCCAACCCCCAAAACGAGGGTTTTCACCCTATTTATTATAAAACAGAGTCCTAAACTAAAAAGAGTTCAAATAAGGAAAGTTTGTCCAAAACGCGGCTTTGATCGACGACCCCCACAGACGGTCTGTTGATGAAACAACGGACCGTCGACTGCCTTCGTCGGTCTATGCTTAGCATCTTTTTTTATCCTTCACTTTGCATATTCTCTGATCCAATCGACGGACCAACAACACGATCCGTCAATACACCTACGGTCCATCGATGATTCTCATCATTCCATACCTAACTTTTCTTCCACATTGGGTACTGAGACAACCTTTGATCACATTGACGTTTTTCCATGACGGTCCGTCGATCAGTCGACGGACAGTTGATCCTTCTGTAGCCCCACACTTAGTCAGAATTCTCAGAGTTGCTTCTAGATTCATAAACCTCCAACCAACGGTCACCTCCTACGGGCCGTCAATAGCTTCGTGGGTAACTTCTATACTGATTCTTCACAACCTTCTACATTTTTGTTTTGAACAACTTTCCTGCAAAAAAAAGACAAAACATATTAAAATTACTACAAAAAGGATCTAGACACACACCAATCTTAAGGAGAAAGCATTGAAAGTACCGTGAAACCATGGTACATCAAAGACTCTCATGTATAATCAACTAAACAACCCAATACCTTGACATTAATCTTCTCTCTCTGGAACAAGATTAGCAATTAGAGATAAAATAGTGAATTCCTTTCTCAAGCAATTAAAGAATTTCAAACTAATAATCATGCATCAATTCAATTAAACGCTATATATCCTCTCGCAAGCAATATACTATGATTTAAAACTAGAATTAAGTTTGAAACCTTAATTAATATATTAAACGCATGGTAACAAAATTAAATCCATGGAAATCAAAGTAAAGTATAACAATACACATTATCTCATCAATATAATCGAAACCCAACTCCATATGCACACCCCCAAAATAGGGACTTTAGCTAATCATATTAAAAGTACAATAAAGTAAACCAAAAACATTCTCGGCCATCTTATTAATGATTTGCCACTTCAATTTAAGAGAGCCACTTCTAAATCTCAAAAATTATGGGTTAAACAATTATTCTCGTACTACAAAATAAAAGTTTATATTCTACTCTCCTCATAAAAGTTTTAGATTTAATTATATGAGCAAAAATACATTTAATCTCTCCTTTCAACTATTTATATTTCCTCACAAATTTGCCACAATTTCATCAAGTTTTCTAATTGGCAACATTAGTCGTGCTCACAGACTCGTTTGACGAGCTGCTGACCAATTCCTCTTCTCACCTTTTGTTGGATTTAGGTTTAAGTAATTTGAATAAAATTTAGTCAAAAATGGATATCACCGTTCACATTCGGTGAGTCACCGATATCACCGAATCTCGCCTTTCTGGTCTTAATTTTTTACCAATTGCTATGTCACTTTCGGTGAACTCATGTCATTCCTTTAAGTACATTCAACAAATAACTGATTGATGCTTCTTATCACTGACCTATATTGATCATTTCAAGTTAGGACCCTACCTATTCTTTTAACACCTCAAAAATCATAACAAGAATTGATCAGGAAAGAAGGGAAAACCATGGAGGGGGTTCACGGGTCATGAAGTGTACCACGACCCATCACCCTACTTGTTGTGTTGTACCCAGCCTCTATAGATGACCACGAGTACTTAGAAGGTCCATTACACATCACATATACCAAAATCATCCGTGAAAAGAGGCATAGAACCCCGTAACTACTGTGATGGACCACGTTTGCCTAAATAGCCTGTGAAACTTCATACAGATTGTTCATCTGTGAAAGGGGCTAATCAGGTTTTGCAGTTTTGGATCAACTTCAGAAGATCATATCTTTTATCACAAAATGAAAAGGTGGCTCATGAAATATAAAATTAAAGATATTTAGTATTCTTTCAAACATCACCTAGTTTACCTAATTCTTAGCATGGAGTAAAATGTTATGCCCGTTTAAGTGAAGCACTGTTTGATAGGATAAACTACACGATGAGCTATACGACCCGTGAGTATTTGACGTGTAACACTCTAAAAATTAGTAGGCTAAACTAGAGATTAACATGATGGTTAGAGTCGTAAATGTAACTTCCCATACTTAAAAAATAAAGGGTTTCATGTGGGAATATCAAGGTATGACCCCGAAGGACCAACCATAGATCCTTGAGGAGAAACCTAAAAATTTGCCTCTTTAGTGACCCATAAAAGGGACCTATGCTCTATTGGTTCACTCATGCCACATGGGTTAGCCCGTAGATGGACACTACAGAGGTTGCTTGAGGCATTGACCCCGATACCAGTACCTAAGCATCGTTCGTGGGTCCACTATCTATTGTTTGGTGGGTCATAGATGGTCAAAAATATTTATCAAGAACAAGCTTGACAATCACGCCACGTGGGTCCATCCACGAATCGTGATCGTGGGTGGTCACATGGAAATATTTTTGGGAATCAGTAAAGGGGAGTTTTGGGGTTTTCCAGTTTTAATTAATATTGAGAAACACCATTTTATTATAATTTCAAATAAATATATATTTATTTAAGACCCCTAAATTTAGTCTTCCTTCTCTTTATTCCAAATACCAAAAGAAAGACCCAAATCCTCTAAAAAATTCTCTCTCTGGAACTCCAAGGAAGAAGAAGAAGGAAGGTTGAGCTAGTTTTGAAGGAGAAAGGTTTTCTAATCAATTTCCATTAGATTAGTTGCTAAGGTATGTTATTCCTTCATCTATGGATATTTTTCATCCATAGAGCCCTTTGGAAACCCAAATTTCAAAGATAGAAATTCTCCAAAAGATAGGGTTTGACTGAAGTCATGGATTCCATTAAAAACAATTCTAATGTTTGAAATCTACTTTATATTATGATAAAATTGATGATTTATCATGGTTTATATGTTGAAATCCACAAGAATAGATGAAATTCCCACATTCCCAATTTATGACCTTCTGATGTGGGTGAATTGATGAAAGAAGAGTATTATGAGATTAAGCTTGTAGTAATTGAGCTACTTGAATATGTAATTATACATATATAATGTAGTGAATTATATATGCTTGATATAATATGATATTTTGTCCTTGAAAGAGAAATTATGATATAATGCATGAATTGTGAAGTTTACTATATATGTTAAGAACTCTTTGAGAATAAAGTGAATGTGATCATGATCTAGTTTTTGTGTTGTTAAAAGGTTATTCTCATCTACACACTTATGCACTAATGGGATATGATGCGGAAGGTTTCTTACATAATGATGTAACTTTAATAGGTAAGCCAAGTGCACCCTTTCGTGAGTAAATAAAAAGACCTATTCTAATGTACCTTGAATTGGTAGGCCAAGGGTTCCTAATTATTTTAATGGAGAATTATCTACTCCATGGGAAATTAATGCTTAACACCGAGTCGATATGTTATGAGATGGATGCTCTCCCGTAGTAAGGTCAGGTTTCTATGAGCAATCTCTTGGGATGGAAGCTCTCCCTTCGTAAGGCGAGGTTTCTAGTAACAATATCCTTTTTCTATAAACTACATGCCCCGTAGGAGATTAACTAGTGGATCCACCTAAGCTAAGAGTTACCAGTTCTACTTTAGGTAAGTTGACCAATCCTTTTCGGTGAGAGAGTCATTTATTTCTATGTTAAAGCTCATATAGTCTCATGTCTGATAAGGTTTATTTCCTAAATGAACAAGAATATTAGTAATAAACTAAGACATACTTCGAAAAGTATGGGTAAGTGTTCCAAGGCTATAAATATGTTACTAACTTGCATTGTGAGAGGATGAACATGAATGATTGCCTAAAGAGGTTTACTTAACATGTGTGGGATTATGGGGTCTTATCCATGCATTGCACAAGTAGGCTTTGAGGGTGTATATGAGGTGGTTCTCGTATATTAGGATGATGTCTGTAATAAATTTATGCTTTTCCGCTGTCTTCACAATGATACTTTAACTTAGTAAATTGCATGCATTCTACTAAAATGTCCCCTTAGCATGTTTTCAATGTTTTATGCATGACTATTATACTTAGTGCCTTTTTGTAATAACCCATGCTTTTCCTACTTTCCCCCCCAAATGTAGGGTCCTGTAACATTTCAAAATTTTTTATATCTAGTGAAGAGCCCAATAGGTCTTGAAGAGTGCGTATTGGGGATACATATGCATTCCTATGCCCAATATTAAGAAATATTGGGCATAGTATAGAAAATTGGCTAAGGTGTAATAGCCAATTTCTATATAATTCCCAATAAGCAAAATATTGGGAATAATAGAAAATATTGGCTTAAAGGGTGTTAGCCATATATCTAATTATTAATGAGCTTGTTTAGGAAATGTACCTGCAATGAAAACCCTAAGCTAAATTTCAGAAATTCATCAGTTGCAAACACATTTGGTACTAGACATCCAAGTGTCAAGCTTAGTACGCTAAGTACATAAACATTTTAAATGATCATGTAGAGTGAGCAGTGCCCAAGGACATAGGGAGGGTCCTTGGGATAATAAGTAAACATTCCCAAAGGAACCATAAATAATAGTTAGTTAGGAAAGTACAACCAACACATGTGCAATAACATGTGCAAGACATGTGAAGAAGTGGTCAAAGGAGGGGACCACCCTAACCGAATTAGGTTATGCTAGTTAGGGGGAAAACGTGCACAAGGGACCACTCCATGTGGGGCCTAACTTCCTAAAAAATTCTAGACTCTAACCTACTGCCCTAACTATATAAATAACCTAGGACCAAACAAAAGAAACTAATTAGTGCACCCAACAACCTAAGACTTAATCGGGTGACACTAACCTAGTAACTAGGTAAAGAGACAACCTAGTACCTAACCTAGGATGGTCCAAAAGGTTAGTTATGATCCTAAAAACTTAGGTTTTTTTTATTAATTACCCTAGGATACTTAATTAATTAATTTATAAGCTTAATTAATTAATTTTAAAGGGAAAAACCGAAATCACAAAAAAATTTCCAGATTTCGGTGAAGACAAGAAAAAGAAACATCATAGTACCTAACTTAGGATGATCCAAAGGGTTAGTTATGGTTATAACGACTTAAGGTTACTTTAATAATTACCATAGGTCACATAATTAATTAAATTAGCAATTTAATTAATTAATTTAAAGAGGTCAAACCGAAATCTTTACACTAACCTAGTATAACTCAAGAAACTTCCTAGTACTTAACCTAGGATGTCCCAAAAGAGTTAGTTATGGTTCCAATGACTTAAGGGTACTTTTTTAATTACCCTAGGTCTCTTAATTTATTAAATCATCCATTTAATTAATTAATTTATAGGGTCAAAATAAAATTCTTCGGAAAAATTTCAGATTTGACCAAGTATTATGTTCTCCTATATTTAGTCAACTTTGGAGGGTCGTTTTGGTAATTGTTTAATTAGTTTATTAAATTAGCTTATTAAACCTAAGTTTTATAATTCAATATCAGTTTATAAACCTAAAAATGACAATTAAAACTTTGAGACTCACGACACTAAGGCAGTAGGCGACAGACCGTAAGAAAACGTAGAACGCTAAAGAGTTCATAGGTGAATTTAAGGTTTTCTTTAAGGTTTCGTTCAAAGTGATCTTCATAGATTATATTCTAAATAAGGTATGGGTTTCTATCCTGGACTTCTTTCTCCAATAGAACTTTCCTTCCAACAATTCAAAGATCTTGAAAACTAGGGTTGTCCCCCGTTCTCGTCGAACTCCTTGTCCCTAGTATCCTTTTTGATTTCAATGTTGAATAGGTTAGAGATCATGTTTTAGGAATGTGGTGCTGGCTGTTCTTAACATGTATTGTTCTTGAATGATGAGTATCGAATGAACCTATAAACTTGTAGTAGCGTAAAGTTAATACTATTATGAAAACTAAGAATCGATGATAACGTCTGTGATTGTGTTAGGTGATTTATGTGTCTTAGATGAATGTTGAATTGCTTTTGTTGTGACGTTATGAAGATGCTAGAGTCATCAAATATTAATATGATGCTGTCCAATATGTCTTAAAAATGTTACCCTAAAGTAATGAACTAAGATTGGTTAAGAGAATGATACTATGCTAAGATGTGGCCGAAAATGTTATGGATGAAGATGATTACGGTTTGTTGTGCATACCTACTGTAGATGTCACTTGTTGATGATGTTGTGTTCGTTAAATGATCATATTATGGTGTTCAATATGTTTAAAAACGTTATGCCTAAAGTTATGTTATAAGGTTGGCTTCAAAGATCTCCATGAAATCACATTTGAATGAATTGTCTATCTTATGCCAATAATTTGGGCAATAAATTGGTTATTTAATAGAATTGGATAGGGATAATGTCCAAGTACCCCCTCAACCTATGCCCGAAATCTCAGAGACACACTTATACTATACTAAGGTCCTATTACCCCCCTGAACTTATTTTATAAATAATTTTTTACCCCTTTTTAGCTTACGTGGCACTATCTTGTGAACCCAATGATGGTTGACTTTTTTTTCGAACTAGTGCCACTTTGGCTAAAAAGGGGTAGAAAATTACATATAAAATAAGTTCAGGGGGGTAATAGGACCTTAGTATAGTATAAGTGTGTCTCTGGGATTTCGGGCATAGGTTGAGGGGGTACTTGGGGTATTTTCCCGAATTGGATACAATATTGCTTTCAAAGAATGTTGGGAAGATTGACTTACTAAAATGATGAGATTATCTATGGTACTTACATGAAATTAATTGAATTTCCAATGATATTCTCATGACCAATGTATAGTGGAATTATGATTTGTGCCAAAAAATTGGCTAGTAAAACATATGTCTAATCATATTACTTCCAAAACATGAAAATTCATATCAATCTCTACATTAATGAACTCATGACATAGGGTATGCCAATTAATGGGACAAATCCCAACATACCCTATCCATACGAACTTGTGAACGTAAAAACATTGACTTGTTCTTATAAATTAATCAAAGGTAAAAGTTCAAGTGTAGTGAAGGTTTGGCTTGTGCCAATAAATTGTCCTACAACATTATCTCCAAAATATGTAATAGAATTGGCTAATGATTCCATGAAATTATATTTGAATGAGTGTTTGGTTTGTGCCAATAAATTGGGTATGAAGTTATTCCAAATTGTTTAGGCCAATACTAATCATATTCCAATCTTGTGAGAGAGGGGAATCGAACCCGGCTTCAAGGCCAAATGTGTGAGATACACAAGGCTCACACATAATAAAAAATTATAGGCTGCCTAAGGGATTCAAACACGGATCCCCTTGACCGAATGTGCAAGATGTATAAGTCTTGCACAATATGCACTTAGATGATCATGAAACACTTAGCCAAATATGAGCAACCCGAAAGGGGTACTATGAGTGTAAAGTACACTAAAGGCCATGTTCATGGCATATGATGTAAGTTAATGACAAGATGAAGAAATGAATATTCATGTAATGAGGTGAGTAATTATGTTAAACTATGATGCTAATGAAAATGGTGACAACATGATAAGCGACTAAGATGAATGGTGAGACAAGTTTCAACCAAGCCTAAGTAAAGGTCACTAAAAGTACTTACCTAAGAGAGTGTTGAATATCAAGAGACATGTCTCAATCACATTCTATATATAAGTGTAAGGACAATTCATACTTAATACGTGAAGAAGAGATGAGAAATCATTTAATGAGATATGACTACCTCATGCTAGAAGCAAGATTCGATGATTTACGAGTTTAATGTAACTAGGAACTTTAAATTGAGCACCGATAGGCTAGTTATGAGTGGTGATGCCTTCTTTCGGGAAGGGCGGAGGTTCATGTAAGTCTCATGAGATTAGACTGTCCACCAAGGTGGGTATGGGTATCTCTAAATCTTTTAGTTTTTGATCTATGTTGCCATCACTGGAAACTAGCTTGGTTCGAACCCAATAAGCTAGCATGTTTTGGTTTCACTTTAGCCAGTGACTCACCTCTTCTCGGTGTGAGGCAGACACCGGATTTCATGATTCTCACATGATCTATGTAGGTTATGGTTGAAGTTCCTCAAAGTATGAAATATAATGAAATGAACGATACCAAAGGTGTTTGTGCCAGACAATCAGGAGGTGTTACCAGATTCAAGTAATTTCATTAGGTCATTCTTGGTCATTGCACTTCATGATCTCGATGAGAATCTTAAATTTCATCCTAGGTATAACTGGTGTTTACATAACCATATGAATGAATAAAATTAATAATGTGAAGTACGAATGAACGAATCACGTAGACTCTGGTGTTTTCTAAAGAAGGCCCTCGGGTTGAGGTCCCATATGTTGGGCCCTCACTTGAGATGTCTTAATGCTACATCCACAATTCCAAGGTCTCGCGGATATGAAATGTGTAATATATAAAACATGAAATATATGTTATGTGAACCTATGTGTGTATTATGTGTGACATATTCATGGTGTGACCTTCCTATTACTAATTAGGCAACTCCAGAGACTTGACCTCCTAAGAAAGCATGTTGATTAGGAAGAGTCATGACTTATAATGACTTCTTATATGATGCCAATAAAGGAAAGTAGAAACATAATCATAAATAAATAACCCATAATTTCTTATCACGAAAGTAATAAAATCAATGGCATGATCAACTGAGAATGACTTATAAAATGTAATGAACATGTAGTGTGAAGAATGACTCACTATAAGATAGGGAAATCATTCCTTAGTCCTTGGATTACTTATATAGATTCATTGTGTGTATGGGAGTACAATGAATCATTGCACTTATAATTAAAACATAATACCAAAGGAATTATTGAACTATACAACAACAAGAACAAAAAGAGTGAGAAATAAACTAAGTCCCAAGGAAAGAGCTCTCGGGTTTGGAGGACCAAAATTTCCAATCTTCGCTAGAGTTGTTCTACAATTATGTCGATGATACTAATGTCTTGTAATCATATAGAAAATGAGTTTTGTGCTTTGAATGCATTAATCTACATCATATTCATACCACAATTCACAACTAATGAATTAGGAAAGTCTAATGACTAGACTTTCTTGAAATGGCGTGTTGCTTAGGAAGAACTTTCATTGATTATGCATAGATTTATGTGTATGTGTGCATACACCCATACTTAGTACAAGTGGTGTACTAACCCTATACAATTTACTATTTTTATAGGTGCATGTCAGAGGACAGATTGATGACACTTACAACGGTTTGGACTTTAGCGTTTCTCCAGACCATTTGGTAGGTCCTCTTGATTTCCAGGATGCTACAACTTAGTTTAGCGTTAGATATAGACACATCTGGTGGATATTGACCCTAGCAATTCCTTCACAGTTTATTTCAAAGCTTTTTGTAATAAGGCCGTTTTTGGCAAACATATTTATGATATATTCATATTCTGTTTTGAATTACTCTTATGATAGATGGTTGTGATATTTACGTTGAGCTTAGTATATGATGTAACTAAGTATTAACTATATGAAGTCGATGTAAACTTCATACTTATGAAATTTTTTAAATTTTCTGCTAAAATTGACCATATACATGTGATGAATGCAAGAAGTAGCTTGTCTGCGACCTCTGAGAGGTCAACAATGCCGGTTGTGGTCCAGATTCTAGAATCCAGGTCGTTACAGGTCCGATTCTCAAGGTGCTAATCATCGTGGTTAGAAGCTTTGTTTTCCATTCTCGTAGCTATTGATTTGTTCTTAAGATTGAGGACGTATATTACCTTTCAGTAGTATTTTCGTGTATTCCCTTTTCGTGATTTGTTCTTAAGATTGGGATGTTCTAGAATTCCTCTTTTTTAAAGAATATTTTGGACTTGAAAATGCATTTTAATCTTATTATTATGTTCTGATATGATAAGTGGCTAACATGGGGCATTTCGGGTTGCTGTGTGACTTGTTACATCTAGGGGGTACCGTTGGGTCGTGTCAAACTTGGAAATCGGAGCACAAGGTTTAGAGTGATGCTAGGATGATGTCTAATAATCCAGATCTAGTACAGTCTTGTTTATGAGTGAAACTCTCCACACTTATGAATAAGAGACTATAAGGTATTTAGAAAATTTCACTTCTTCATTACTCTTAAGCCATGCTTAGAGTTTTTACTCTAAAATATTTCTCTTTAATTTTCATAATCCTTTTCTTGTGTTATCAAGATATGAACACATGAAGGGCTAATGATACTCCAATAATCTTATCTCTAGATCATGAAAGAAGAAGAAATAGCTAGCAGTTTTCAAGTTCAAATATTCTCTGTTTATCAATGCGTAAAGATTAAATTTGTCACGACCCAAGGTAGCCCTTAGGCATAACATGACGTAAATGACCCCAAGAGGACCCATATAAGACACTTAGCTTTCACTAATACAATTAATATAGTAAAAGAGTTAAACATTTCAACTCCAAAAATATTATAATTGTAAAGCAAAAGTCTAAATCATTAGTCTCAAATCAACTTAGTACATAAGAATGAAGCCCTCACATCATGTTTCAAAACTGTAAGTAAGGAAATAATATAAAAAATTAAATTTCTAGTCCTTGAAGCATGAGAACTCACCAAAGCTCGAAATCTCCTCAATGAAATCTGTCCATGAAACTAGGAACCGTAACTATTGGACCCTACATTTGTGGAATGCAGAAAAGATTATGTGTTATTATAAAAATGTACCAAATATGATTGTCATGCATAAAACATTTGAAAACATTCTTAAACGAGATACCTTCATGAAATTCAATGACCAAGCTAAAACATGAAATAAAGAGTTAAAATCATGAGTTGTAAAACATGGTCAATGCACATAGTCATCATCCAAAACATCTATGAGATACTTTCTTGAAATAACTTTAGTTTATATACTTGACCGTGGGAAGTAGACTTAACCAACATATAAGACAATGAGAGCAATCAACACGGAATCTAGTGTCTCCTACATCGAAAAAAGTTACCCTACTTGCCATATTAAAGACCATGAATAGTTCTTATCCATATTGATCTTAGATCTTAAATGAAATATGGGTATTCTCCTCTTGTACTTTCATCATGTGACATGTGTAATCATTACCTCTTGTCATTCAATTCTAGAGCATGGGTAATAGCCTCTTTTCTTATCATTAGAATAGCTCCTTAACATTGGTTCATTGTAGGTGAGAAGACCTTTAACGGTAAGAACCCTATCATGTGAGAAAACCTTTCATGATTCATGCTTATATATGTATATGAGAAGTCCTTTCATCAATAAACAAATAGTAACATCATTAATACATCTCTCTCAGAGAATCCTTAAGATATTTACATCATTTCATGAGAATATTCTTGATTTCATAAACTGCTCTTTCATAATCCAAAACCCACATTATATAATCATAACTTGGAAAACATTGGAATTACATGGGTTCATATGGGATCACCATGAAAATATGAAATTAAATTAATTCATGCATAAGAGATCATAATTCTATTAGTTAAATCAATAATCAAGAGAACCTACAACATAGAAGAAAAACCCTAACTCAATTGAGAAAATCTATCTTTGAAAATAGGAGAAGCTGGGAACTCAATGGATGAAAGGCTTTCATGGATGAAAACTATTGTAACTCGGTTCCAATTGCTTAATCTCAATGGAGGAATTGGATACTTGACTTGGAACCCGTCTCTTCATGTTTTTATAGAGAGAGAAATATTTTGAGGCCAACCTCCTAGAGTATGTGAAATTATGTAATAGCATGCATGTTTCCCCTCAACGACCACCACCACGGGTTATGAGGCTCACCACGAGCCATATAAGTCTAATGGGAGGGTATCCTCTCTTTGATAAGCACTGGAATGTTCCACGCACACCCCCACGAACCGTGGTGACCATTACGACCCGTGAAGGGCTCATGAAGGGTGCCATGGATCAATTATGGGCTGGTGACTTGCCACTTGACTCTCTTTTCTAGACTACTTGATTTCGAGGTGTTACATTATCTAACCCTTGAGACTATTCGCCTCTAATGCCATTCTAGATATAACCTAGAAGAAATGAACTCAAATCTATCAACCCCACATGCATATTACATAAATTCACATACTCTAGGAGGAAACATCAACTCCAATCTATAGCATGTTCAAAGCAACATATCATGAAGTCTATATGCAACTCATACTCATACACATAAACATGTAGAAATCAATCAAGTTAGCTCATTTTCACAAAACTTAAGCTTTTCATGAACATATATAAATATGGAAATAATGGAAATTTCTAAGACACATGACACCAAAGAATAAACCATGAGAAACTCAGTACCTCAAGCTAGAGTAAGGGTATAAAGAAAGAGATGACAATAACGGGACATCATATCAACCTCAACCCCCCAAGTACCACCTCAAACTAATTCATTGCAACACAACACTTTTACGGAAGAAACTTCTTTATTTCTTAACTTCTCGACTTTCTGGTCTAAAATCTCAACCATGACTTCTTCATAGAAAGATTTTCATCTACATCTAAAGGGACTGTAGATGTCAGATCACCAACACATTTCTTCAACATGGATACATGGAACATTTGGTGTGTTGGTACCAATTAATTAGGCAATTCTACTTCAAAATCAACCTTAATACTATGTCTATAAATTTGATATGAGCCTACATATCGGGTACTAATATTTCCATTCTTACCAAACCTCATTACACCCTTCATGAATGGAATTTTCAAGTAAACCCAATCGTTCACATTGAACTCAAGATCCTTTCTTTTAACATCAACATAGCACTTTTGCCGACTTTGAGTCATCTTTAACCTTTCTCTAATAAGACAAACTTTCTCTATATCCTCATGTACTAACTTGGGTCTTATCAGGGAAAATTCACCCACCTTAAAACAACCATACAATGTCTCAAATGGAGACATACCTATACTTGAGTGATAACTATTATTTTATGCAAACTCAACCATAATCAAATGATAATCCTAATTAACTTTCAAATCAATCACACATGCTCTCAATATCTATCCACAATTTTTATAGTATGCTTTGATTTCCCATTGGTTTGTGGGTGAAAGTCCATACAAAGATTAACACGAGTACCAAGACCTTGGAAGGATTTCCAAAATTGAGAATTGAATATAGTACCACGATCAAAGCTAATGGATAGAGTCACACTATGCATATTTACTATTTATCTCAAGTACAATTTAGAATAATCCTCCATCGAATAAGACACGTTAGAGGGAATGAAATGAGCTAATTAAAATTTATCTCAAGTACAATTTATAATAATCCTTCATCGAATAAGACACCTTAGAGGGAACTAAATGAGCTAATTTTGTTATTCAATCTATAATAATCTTCTAACACCCCTGAAATGAACTAAGGGCAAATAGATCCTCATATGTGTGTCATGAGCTTATAAGGTCTTGAAATGATTAATTATAGTGTTATAAGTCAGTGTGTTGAGTTTCTAAGAGTTTGGAGGTCAAACGTCCAAGAACATGCAAGATGTTCAAATGTTAGCCGTGAAACGTGCTCGTGTGTTCTTGTGTGCCTTTGATCGTTTTATGTGGTGTTTGGTGTTAAAATTTATAGGGAAGGTTCCTAACATATAGAAAAGTGTATTTGAGGTTGAAACATATGGGAACTACACTTGAAGGACCACCTTTAGGGTACTTGAGGAGGACCCAAACATGGGCTTGGAACTGCCTGAAGCAATCCCAACCAATGATGCCTAAATGACAGACGGTATTCCAGTCGACGATCTGTTTGATGGGGGGAGTTGCTCCACACTTCTATGTGGGAGATAATCCCCAAAAAACATGGTCTCTGACACAATCGATAGACCTGCAGGACGGAGCTGTCATTCCATTGATGGTCCGTCGTCTGCAGGCATCATTTGGGGCCTACAATTCCTACAGATTCTCAGCCAAGGTAAGGTCTTTTTAGGAAATTCACATAGCTTATAAATAATATATTAGGAGGTTACTTTAGGTGTTTTTGGGTATTTTAAGTCAATTTATAAGTCTAGAACCTATTGTTGAGTTTATTGTTTCAAAATAAAAACTCAAGACCCCAAATAGATTTCTCTAGACGACTCCATTTAAGGTTGAAGCAAGGTTGAGACGAAGATCTTGATATCTACATTTAAACATCATATTTTTCGTGGATTATATTCATTTATTGAGGATTTTTCATCCTTGTATTCTCTTTCTTCAAAAATCCAAACGTCAAAGGCTTTTTTCTAAGACAATATTAAAGCATGGATTTCTTCTTTGACTTCTAGACACGGGGTCTTGCATAAACTGATTTAAATTAATGATTTATGATATAATTGATGTTACTTGAATGATTTTATATCAAAATTCATACGAACCCATGCAATTCATCAAATCCTAATTTAGTCTATAATATGGGTGATTTGATCACGATTTGATGTTAATGAATTCTTCTATAGATTCGATTGGGCTGTGAAATTATGTTAAGATCATGTTAGAATTGTATATAGGCTGCCTTAATTTTATTATTTTCACATCGTATCTTGTTTTTATCATTCTATGGTTTGATAATTGGTTCGAAATTGTTTATATGACTATTGGTATGAGCCTTTGTGAAAGTGAATTGATTGAGGAGGCTATGGATTGATAGGGTTGATGATGGAATGGTGTTAAGATGACCCAATCTCTTCTATATAGTGTAGTATAGGTATTGAATTGTGTTGATTGGTATGGTCCACTTATGGTGACGGTGCTTATGTGTTATAATTATGATGAACATGGACTTGTAGGAATTTATGTGTGAGTTATGTTGATATCGTGTTATAGCTTGCATAGTTGAGTAGTGTAAAGGATTATGTGATAAAGGTGTATATGTGGTAGTTAAGTATGATTCTTTCAAATTTACTATATGATTCTTATGTGATCTATGTTAAGGTTTCTATAGGAATGGATAGGGTGACTTGTAGTAGACGTAGTTGTCCCAATGTTCTACTTGAATGTTATTGTACATGTGATAAGATAATGATGTGTGTGTATTGTTTTGGTAGAGCTATGTACGCCTACTTGATACATGAAGAATGTGAATATGAACATCTTGATTTAGTAGGCTTAAGCACCTTTATCATGAATGAGTATGGATGAATGTTGAATGAAAGTCTATGATCGCTAGACTTAAGATGGTACCCTTCTAAGTATGACTAGTAAGTGACCTTCAACATGTAAAGAAGGTCAATAACTTGGAACCTTCAATATAGTAATAAGGTTATGATATCCTTGAATTTGAAAGGCTTAATGATATCCTTTTATGTAAATGATGGACTTAGGAATAGGTTGGCTGGAACAACATGAAACCATCTCTATGAAAGTCATTGAGATATCCTTATTGACCATTGAGTTGCAGCCCTAGTTTTACCATCCTTGGTATTGTGATTGAACTTACTCTATGAGAACATCGTTAGCGCCGAGAGAATATGCTTGTGGTAGTGGATCTACTTGAGAAAGTGAATAGAGTACAAAGGAGCGCTTGATATTCCTTAACCATGTGCCTATATGAGATGTGTCCTAATTCTACCCTTGGTAAGTAGAACACCCTTCATTGGAATAGAGTAGACTCCGGATTCCATGCCTAGATAATATGGTCTATGTCGGTTAATGCCTATTTTCATCATGTGGGATGCATTCTACGTTGGATAACTTCTACAACGTGTAGGTAATGGAATGGGATGCTACTCTATACATAGCATGAGTAGGGTTTGAAGATGCTAGGAAGTGGTTTAACTAGGTCTTCTCCAATACCATTATGTGAAATCCTCTAAATTCTTAATTGTATCATAATTTACTTAATGAATAATTATGACTTAAGTTAATGTATGTAGAATAAAAAGGATCCCTATCTAGGGTATCTTTGAGGATTGTTTAGGTAGGCTTGGAGAAGGTATATGGTCTGTCTCTCCATGTTTTACTCAAGTGAGTCTTAGAGTAACCTTGGGTAGAGAGTCTAAGTAATGAAAAGGGAATAATCTGATCTTAAGTAGTCTTAAGGATTATTTAGTTGTCCTTGAAAATGGTATATTAACGGTCTCTTCTTGTCTTACTTAAGTAAGTATTTGGATAACCTTTGGTAGGAGAGTTATATGCTTATATGGTTTGAAGTGATGTCAATGGTATATCGTAGAGTGGTCGGAATATGTTTTATATGTTTGAATGTTGACTTGTAAGTGGGGTTCTTATACTTGTTTTATGAGGTTTTACCCAAAAGAGTATGAAAACATACTTTAAAGCAAATGTCCTTTTAGCATGGTTTTAATGCATCTCTAAATACTTAGTGCATTCAAATGTACTAATTCCATAGATTGTTTTATCTGTGAAGGTGTAGGTTGAAAGTGAGGAGTATATTGGGAGCAAGCTCGGAATTAACATCATCTCAAGCAAGTTTTGGTATGTCCTCAATTGATTCGATGACATAGCTATGTTTAGATTTTCTTTCAAAAGACACTATATAAGACTTTTATATTTTCTATTTCTTTGATATATGGGCCATGACCCAAGATAATCGTGTGTCTAAGATGGCTACAAAGAGACTTAGGCTTTCCTATGTTTTCTATGAAAGAGATTTTGAACTATGGATCCATTGTTGTGAAAAGTTTTAATCTTGCTCTAATTTTCATATACATATATGCAATGAATGATGTCTAAGGTCTTGTGCAAGAGCTCCGAGAGGTTGAGTACACCATGTGGTGACTTGAAGGATGCCTTATCTTCTAGGGTGTACTTAGGGTCATGACAAACTTTGTATCGGAGAATACAGTCATGTAGTAGTCTTTAAGAGTCCAGATTCTCATTAAAGCCACATTTTGTAGACTTTTGTTCATCGGTGTGAGTTTCAACACATATATGATCGAGAGGCTATAGGACGATAGAGTTTCACTTTCTACATCTTTCAAGTGTCGTACCATAGAAAATATGTTATAAGTCTCTTCTCCTAATATATTCTCTTGTGTTAATAGGGTATGATTATAATAAGGATGGACACAAGAAGAATGGAAGAGGAAGGGGTGAAGGAGAAAGGTCCTCCCCAAGATGGAAAAGTTCCAAAAGGTGTTCAAGTTCCTCCCCGAGTTGATCAAGTCCCCATCGTTGGTGAAGGTAATGATGTTTTGATGGTTCCCATAGACATGACTAATGGAGATATTAGAGAGTCTCTCCTTTCCTTAGCCCGATCCATAACAACTCATGTGAATAGGGTTGTTGAGCCTAGGGTTAATGCTTTTGAGAGTACTATGACCTCTAGATTGATAGACTTTGTGAGGATGAATCCTCCCATCTTCCTTGGATCTATGGTGGGATAGGTACCTTCTTGTATGAAGTATATAAGACAATGCATGCTACGGGAGTGACTTCAAGGGAGATGGCGGAGTTAGATTCATACCAATTGAAATAGGTTGCTCAAGTGTGGTTCACTCAATTGAAAGAAAATAGGTTGGTTGAGCTAGGTCCTATAAAGTGGGAAGAGTTTAAGGAAGCCTTCTTATGAAAGTATTTTCTCTGAGAAAGGATGTAGGTAAATGTTTAGAAGTTCATTAACCTTAGGAAAGGTAATATGAGTGTTGGAGAGTATTCCTTGAATTTTATCCTATGGTCTAAGTATGCTCCATCTTTGGGGTCTAACCATAGGGATAAAATGAGTAGGTTTTTAACTGATCTTTCACTTATTGTGAAGGAAGTGTTTTGTACAGCTATGATCCATGGTGACATGACTTATCTAGGCTTATGGTGTATAGTCAATCCATTTAAGAGTCTAAGCTTGGGAGGAGTAGTAGAGATGCTAAGTAGGGAAGAACTAATAAGCATGTTCAACCTAGGTTTAAGAAAAGGGTTCCAAATCAAGATAGTTTTAGTGCTCCTAAGACCAACTATGAGAGAGTTGTTGGTTCTTAAGGTGTTAAGCCTACTTGTGCTACTTTTGGGTAGAAGCACTTTGGGAAATGTCTAGCCGGTACTGGTGGTTGCTTTAGGTGTGGTAAGGATTATCATAAGGTGAGAGATTTTCCTACTATTGCAGCTATAGTAAAAGAGGCCAAGCAAGTTCCTTCTAATGTTCCAGATGGTGGTGCACAAAAGAGGAATCACTTCTATTGCCTCCAAGCTATGGAAAATTCAGATGAGGATGTGCATACGTTATAGTTTTCTCCCTTGTGTTGTAATGGGTTCCTTCTAAGTGAGGGAGTATGGTGAGTAGTTGGGTTATGGATTGTTGTCTCTTCTCTTCTATTCTATTCAAGCTTGAGAGTTAGAATGATATAGTAGCATGTTGCATATTATTTAGGAGTCTAAGTGAAAATGAATTTCAATAATCTCTTTGCATTGTAAAATGAGTTTATATGGTTTTGTCTCTAATATTGTCATTCTTTATAACAAATTGCTTAAATGTTTGCATTAGTAAACTAGTTATCATGCTTTACAGTGAAGTATTTGTAAATTTTGCTTACTTGTGCTTTCATGAGAAGTTGGATTTTGTGCCTACAAATGTTTTATATGAGCATGATCATATGTGAATAAGGAAGTTCCTCATATAGGAAGTTGAAAAATGTGAGTGTTATTGCATAATGAGTTGTAGATGTAGTTTCTACCTTCTTGTTGTGTTTTGAGTCTCTACAGTATGTGGATTTGATGTTCTTCCTATTTATGTGTATTGTATATGATGTGGTATTGTTTTGAGACGCTAGTCTTTCGTCTTTTTCTCTTGCTAGTGTTAAAAGTGTTTTAGCATCATTCGAGGAAGAATGTTTTCCAAGTGGGGGATAATGTAACACCCTTAAAACAAACTAAGGTGAACTATAGACTAACATTTTTTTAATGAGATCATAAGGTATTAAAATGATGAATTATAGTGTTAGAAGACAGTCTGTTTATTTTGGAGGATAAATGTCCAAGAACGTCCAAGACGTTCGAAAGTTAACCTTGAGATATGCTTGTGTGTTCTAGTGAGAATTTGCATGTTTTATGTGGTTTTTGGTGTTCAAATTGATAAGGAAGGTTCCTAACATCTAGAAGAGCATATTTAGGTTGAAAAATATGGGCACGACTCTTCAAGGACCACGCTAAGGGTCCTTGAAGAGGACTTAACCTAGGGCTTGGAACTGCCAAGAAGCAGTCCCAACCAACGATTCCTAAACGATGGATGGTAGTCCATTTGAAGCTTCATTGATGTGGAATGATGCTCCAAACTTTGACTTGGGATCTTAGCCCCCAAAAACATGGTCTCTGGCACAAGCGACAAACCTGCAGGACAGAGCCTTCATTCCATCGACGGTTCGTTGTCTGCAGGTGTCATTTGGGGCCTACAATTCCAGTTGATTCTTGGCCAAGGTAAGGGCTTTTTGGGAAATTCACCTAACATCGAAATAATATATTGGGCGGTTACTTAAGGTGTTTTGGGTACATTAAGTCACTTTATATGTCTAGAACCTATAGTTGAGTTCATTATTTCATATCAAAACTCAAGACCCCAAATAGAACTCTTTAGACTCCATCGAAGGTTGAAGCAAGGTTGAGGCTAAGATCTTGATTTCTCCGTTTAATATTCATATTTTTCAGGGATTATATTCATTAAGTTATGGTGTTTCTTCCCTGAATTCTTTTTCTTGAAGGAGCCAAACTTCTAAGGCTTTTTCTAAGACTTTCTCAAAATATGAACTTCTACTTTGACGTCTAGCAATGAGTTCTTGCATAAATGATTTGAATCAATGATTTGTGATACAATTGATGTTAATTGAATGATTTTATATCAAAATTCCTTTTAACCCATTGAATTCATGAAATCCTAATTTTGTCTATAATATGGGTGATTTGATCATGACTTGATGTTAATGAATTATCGTGTAGATTCGATTGGGCTCTGGAATTATGTAAATATAAAGTTAGAAATGTGTATGTACTACTTTAAGTTGATTATTTTCACATTGTATCTTGTTTGATTATTGTATGGTTTGATAATTGGTTTAGAATGGTGTGTATGACTATTGGTAAGAGCCTTTGTAAAGTGAATTAATTAAGAAGGCTAAGGATTTGTGGTGTTGATTATGGAATGGTGGTAAGATGACCTTATCTCTTCTATATTGTGTATTATATGTATTGAATTGTGCTGATTGGTATGGTCCACTTAAAGTGGCGGTGCTTATATGTTATAATTGTGATGAACATGGCCTTGTCGACATTTATGTGTGAGTAGTGTTGATGTCATGTTATAGCTTGTATAGTTGAATAATGTAAAGAATTATATGATATAGGTGTATATGTGGGTTGAAGTATAATTCGTTCTAATTGACTATATGAGTCTTATGATGAACTATGTTGATGCTTCAATTGGAATGGATAGGGTGACTTGTAGTAGACTTAGTTGTCCCTATGTGCTACTTTGATGTTATTGTACATGTGATAAGATGATGATGTGTGTGTCCTTTTTTGGTAGAACTATGTCCCTCTACTTGATACATGAAGAATATGAATATGAACATCTTGAATTAGTAGGCTTAAGCACCTTTGTCATGAATGTGTATAAATAAATGTTGAATGAAAGTCTAGGATCGGTAGACCTAATATGGTACCCTTCTAAGTATGACTAGTAAGTGACCTTGAACACGTAAAGAAAGTCAATATCTTGGAACCTTCAATATATTAAGAAGGTTATGATATCTTTGAATTCTAAAGTTGTAATGGTACCCTTCTTGTACGAATGATAGACTTAGGCATAGTTTAGCTGAAACGACATGAAACGATCTCTAAGAAAGTTATTGAGATATCCTTATTGACCATTGAGTGGCATCCCCAGTTCACCAATCCTTGGTATTGTGATTGAACTTACTCTATTTAGAACATGGCTATCACCGAGAGAGTAAGCTTGTGGTAGTGGCTCTACTTGTGAAGGAGACTAGAGTACAAAGAAGACCTTGATATTCTTTAACATGTGCCTACATGGGATGTGTCCGAGTTCTACCCTCGGCAAGTAGAACACCCTCTATCAAAGTATGGTACACTCTGGATTCCATGCCTAACTAGTATGGTCTTGTTGGTTAATGCCTATTTGCATCATGTGGGATGCACTCGAGTGTTGGAGAAGTTCTACAACATGCAGGTAGAGGAATCATATGTTATCTATACATAGCACATGTAGGCTTTGAAAAATGCCAGGATGTGGTTTCCCTAGATATTATTCAAGACCATTATGTTAAGTCCTCTAAATGCTTAATTGTATCTTAATTAACATAATGAATGATTATGACTTAAGTAAATGTATGTCGAACAAAAAGGATCCCTATATAAGGTAGCTTTGAGGATTGCTAAGGTAGGTTTGGAGAGGGTGTATGGGAGGTATCTCAATGTCCTACTCAAGTGAGTCTTAGAGTAACCTTAGGTAGAGAGTCTAAGTAATGGAAAATGAATAATATCATCCCAGGTAGTCTTAAAGATTATTTTGGTGTGCTTGAAGAGGCTGTATGGGCGTTGTCTTCTTGTCTTAAGTAAGTCTTAGGATAACCTTTGGTAGGAGGGTTATATGCTTATATGGTTTGAAGTGATGTTAATTCTATATTGTAGATTGCTTGGAATATGTTTATATGTGTGAATGTTGACTTGTAAGAGGGTTCTTATACTTATTTTATGAGGTTTTCCCCAAAAAAACATGAAAACATACTTTAAAACAAATGTCCTTTTAGCATGATTTTATTGCATATCACCATACTTTGTGCATTCAAATTTAATAATTACAGTCACTGTGATATGCCTAAAGGTGTAGGTATCAAGTGAGGAGTATATTGTGGGAAAACTTGGAATTAGATTCCGTTTAAGCAAGTTTTTGTATGTCCTCAATCGATTTGAGGACATAACTTTATTTAGCTCATATTTTCAAAACACATTGTATTAGCTTTGATATTTTCTATTTCGTTGATGTATGGCTACAAAGAGACTTAGCCTTTCCTATGTTTTCTAGGAAAGAGGTTTTAAACATGGTTCCTGTAACATTTCGGAAAATCATATGTCTAATGAAGAGCCAAGTATGCTCATAGGATAACCTATTAGGGGTACATAGTCACCCCAATGCCCAATATTAAGAAATATTGGGCATAGTATAGAAAAATTGGATAAGCGATATTAGCCAATATTCCATATACAAATAAGAAATATACTTTTTTGGTTCTCACACCACAATCCAAGATTGATGTTCAATAATTGTACTTGCAATGAAGACCCTAATCTAAAAGAAAAATCCATTCAGAATAGTTACACACAAAGTACTAGGCATCAAGGTGTGATGCCTAGTACCATAACACATGATCATGTAATTTAAGCAGTGACCAAGGACATAGTTGTTAGGTTGTGGAGCCTGATTAATATTTGATGTACTGTCATATATAAATATTCTCCATTTATTCTGTGTAACCAAAAATACTCTGATTTATTAATATATATACCCCACAGCCATGGAACTTTAATCACGGGGTGTTACCCTGAAATATTGATTTCTCTCTTTCTCTCTCTAGATCTCTCATCTCTTTCTGTCTAAAGTTCTTGTGTTATTAATTTATCAAGTGTGTATGTGTGGATTCGATCCTAACAACTGGTATCAGAGCTAAGGAGATTCAACACGATCACTAAAGATGGATAGTTCAAAGATTGGAATCGAGAAGTTTGATGGATCAAATTTCAGTTTCTGGAAGATGTAGATCGAAGATTATCTGTACCAAAAATATCTTCACAAACCGTTGACCGAGGTGAAGCCGGAATTCATGACGGAAGAGAAGTGGAAGCTTAAGGATCGCCAGGCTCTAGGGTAAATCTGGTTGACTTTGTCAAGAAACGTGGCGTTCAACATCGTGAAGGAGAAGACTACGTCCGATCTGTTGAAGGCACTATCAAACATGTATGAAAAAACATTGACGATGAACAAGGTATATTTGATGCGTAGATTGTCCAATTTATAGATGTCTGAGAATGGATCTGTTTTGATCATATAAATGAGTTCAATATGATTGTGAGTCAACCCAATTCTGTGGATATTAATTTTGAAGATGAAATTAAGGCGTTGATTTTGATGTCATCTCTGCTCGAGTCTTGGGATACTGTTGTTCTTGCGATTAGCAGTTCCTGTGGATCAGAGAAACTGAAGTTTGATGAAATCTGCGATGTTTTCCTTTGTAAAAGTATTCACAAATGAGAAGTGGGAGATTCATCGAGCACTGCTCTCAGCGTTGACCAAAGGGGTAGAAGTAAGACAAAAAGCTAAAATCAACATGGTCGATCAAAATCAAAGAATCAAGGAAAATCTCTGAACAAATCAAACGTGACTTGTTGGAAGTGTGGAGAAAAAGGAAACTTTCAGACGAGCTGTACAAAGCCAAATAAGAAGCAGAATAAAAAATCTGGAGATGACAATGGTTCTGTAAATTCAACAGAGGACATTGAGGATTCTCTAATCCTTACTGTGAACAGCCGGTTGAATCATAGATTTTGGATTCTGGTGCATCATTTCATTCGTCTCCAAGCAAGGAGTTGTTCCAAAATTTCAAATCTGGAAATTTTGGAAAGATGTATCTTGCTGACAATAAATCCTTATAAATTGAAGTAAAGGGGGATGTTTGCATAAACACCACCTCGGGAAACCAGTGGACATTGGAGGATGTCTGATATAATTCTGGGCTCAAGAAAAATCTGATTTCTATTGGTCAGTTGGATTGCAGGGGATATGCAACAGAGTTTAGGAAAGGTTCGTGGAAGATTGTGAAAGGTGCTATGGTAGTAGCTCGTAGCACCAAATATGGAACCTTGTACACCACTACAGAGTGTATTAACATGGACGCTGTTGCTGAAAGTGCTTTCGGTTCATGTCTATGGCACAACAGACTTGGACACATGAGTGATAAAAGAATGAATATGCTGGTTGTAAAAGGAGAATTAGAGGGCCTGAAGTTTGTTGATTTTGGTCTTTGCGAGAGCTGTGTTATGGGCAAACAGAAAAAAGTAATCTTCACAAAGACTCCTAGAGAGCCAAAGAAAGTGCAGTTGGAAATGGTCCATACAGATGTATGGAGACCATCTCCAATATCATTACTTGGAGGATCCAGATTCTATGTTACCTTCATTGATGATTCCAGGAGAAAGGAATGGGTTTACTTCTTAAAGCATAAGGTAGATGTGTTTGCAACTTTCAAGAAGTGGAAAGCTGAAGTTGAGAATCAGACCGGTTTGAAAATCAAATGCCTAAGGTCTGATAATGGTGAAGAGTATGACAAATTAGAGTTCAAGGAATTCTGTGCAGCTGAGGGAATCAGACTGATGAGAACAATTCCTGGTAAGGCAAGGCAGAATGGAATTGCTTAGAGGATAAACAGAACATTGAATGAGAATGCAAGGAGTATGAGGATACATTGTGGGTTGCCCAAAACATTTTGGGCGGATGCTGTGAGCACAACTGCATTCTTGATCAACAGGGGACCATCACTTCCTTTAGGGTTCAAGAGTCAAGATGAGGTGTGGACAGGAAAAGAACTCAAGTACTCACACTTGAGGAATTTTGGTTGCAATGTTTATGTTCATGTTGATCCAGTAAAGAGAGACAAGATTGATGCCAAGGCTGTGAAGTGTTACTTCATAGGCTATGGTTCTGATTTGTTTGGTCATAGATTTTGGGATGACAAAAACAAAAAGATCCCGAGACATCGTGACGTGACATTTGATGAGTCTGTCCTATACAAGGACAGAGAACAGAAGCTTCTAGAGATTACAAAGCAAGTAGGAGTTGAGGTTGATTTAGAGAAGAGTAACCCACGAGATGTCGAAGTAGATACTCAACCAACTCCTACAGAAGAATCTGAAGTGGAGCAATTTACACCTAAGAAGGTGTTAAGGAGATCATCCAGAACCATCAGGGCACCAGATAGGTATTCACCTTCATTACACTATATATTGCTGACTGATGAGGGGGAACCAGAGTCTTTTGGTGAGGCCCTACAGGTGGAGGATTCGATTAAGTGGGAGAAAGCCATGGATGATTAGATGAGGTCACTTGAAAAGAACAACACATGGGGTTGACTGAGTTACCTGTAGGGAAGAGAGCTTTGCTGAACAAGTGGGTGTTCAGAATCAAGACTGAACCAGATGGCAAAAGAAGGTTCAAGGCTCATTTAGTGGTTAAAGCATATTCACAAAAGAAAGGTATTGATGATGCTCAAATATTTTCTCCTGTTGTGAAGTTAACCTCTATTCGAATTCTGTTTAGTATTGTTGCATCGAAGAATTTGCATCTAGAGCAAATGGATTTAAAACAACATTTTTACATGGAGATCTGGACAAAGAGATCTATATGCAGCAACCGGAAGGATTTGTGGTTCCAGGCAAGGAACACATGGTATGCAAGCTCACCAGGAGATTGTATGGACTGAATCAAGCACCAAGGCAGTGGTACAAGAAGTTTGACTCCTTTATGATCAAAAGTTGATTCTGCAAAGCTGAAAAGGATTCGTGTTGTTACTTTAAGAAATACATTGATTCATCTGTCTTTCTACTCTTGTATGTGGATGATATGTTGATTGCTGGATCTAGTATAAGGGAGATTAATAATCTGAAGACAAGGTTGTCTGAAGCATTTGAGATGAAAGATTTGGGTCCAGCAAAGTATATTTTGGGGATGAGAATTTCTCGGGCTAAATCTTTTGGCACTTTAAATTTATCTAAGCGTTGTTCATTGAGAAGGTGTTGAGCAAATTCAGGGTTAATAATGCTAAACCCAGGACTACTCCATTGGTAAATCACTTAAAATTGTCAAAGGAGCAGTCACCCAAGACAGACGAGGAGCGTGAGCATATGGAACTTGTTCCATATGCTTCAGCAGTTGGGAGATTGATGTATGTTATAGTTTGCACTAGACCTGATACAGCACATGCAGTGGGAGTTGTTAGCAGGTACATGGCAAACATGGGGAAAGAGCATTGGAAAGCTGTGAAGTGGCTTCTGAGATATATGAAAGGTTCATCCAGTAATTCACTTTGTTTTGGCAAAGGCAATGTGACTCTACAGGGTTTTGTGGATGCTGATCTTGGTGGAGATGTGGACTCGAGCAAGAGTACATCCGGGTACATTTACACCATTGGTGGAACAGTAGTGAGTTGGATGTCTAGGCTTCAGAAGTGAGTTTCTCTTTCATCTACTGAAGTTGAGTATGTGGCAATAGCTGAAGCTGTGAAAGGGAAAATATGGCTGGCAGATTATCTTGAGGAATTTGACAAGAAGCAGAGCGAGAAGATTCTTTACTCAGATAGCCAGAGTGTCATACAGTTGGTGAAAAATTCGGTCTATCATTCGAAGACAAATCACATCAGAAGGCGGTACCATTTCGCTCGCAGGGCAGTGGAGGATGGTGATATGTGTTAGGAAAAGATAGAGGGTGTAAAGAACCCGACAGCCATGTTGATGAAATGTGTTGATGTTGGGAAACTAGGGTTATACAAAATCTCGGTTGGTCATCTATAGTTTTTGCTATAGATGTTGCGGTGCGGTAAAAATGTTGATGATGAAGAGATTTTTTTTGAGAATGTATTTTTTGGATGACTGAATTAAGGTCCAAGTGGGAGAATTGTTAGGCTGTGGAGGCTGATTAATATTTGATGTACTGTCATATATAAATGTTCTCCATTTATTCTCTGTAACAAAAAATACTTTGATTTATTAATATATATATCCCAGTACCGTGGAAGTTTACTCACGGGGTGATACCATGAAGTATTGATTTCTCTCTTTCTCTCTCTAGATCTCTCTTCTCTTTCTCTCTAAAGTTCTTGTGTTCTTCATTCATCAAGTGTGTGTGTGTGTGGATTCGATACTAACAATAGTGAGGGCCCTTGGGACAATAAATAAACATTTCCAATTGAACCATAAATAATAGTTAGTTATGGAAGTACAACCAACCCATGTGCAAGCACATGTGAAAGACAAGTGAAGAATCTGCCAAAGGAGGGGACCACCATAACCGAATTCGGTTAGGGTAGTTGGGGGGGGGAACGTGCACAAGGGACCACACCATGTGAGGCCTAACCTCCCTAATAATTATATATTCAAATGTACATCCCTAAATAACTAAATAACCAAGTACTAACAAAATTGGACCCATTAGTTCACCCGACAACCTAGGAGCAAAACCGGGTTGACACTAACCTAGTACTAGTTAAAGAGACAATCTAGTACCTAATGTAGGATGATCCAAAAGGTTAGTTATGATCCTAAAAACTTAGGGGTACTTTATTACTTCCCATAGTTTACTTAATTAATTAATTTATAAACTTAATTAATTAATTTAAAAGGGATAAACCGAAACTACAAAGGAAATTTCCAGATTTCGTTTAAGACAAGAAAGGGACAACCTAGTACCTAACCTAGGATGATCGAGAGAGTTAGTTAAGGTCCTAAAAACCTAGGGATACTTTATTAATTACCATATTCTAATAAATTAATTAGTTTATCAACATAATTAATTAATTTAAAGGGGGAAAACCTAAATCATAAAGCAATTTCCAGATTTCGGTTAGAACAAGAAATAGACAACCTAGTACCTAACCTAGGATGGTTCAAAGGATTGGTTATGGTCCTAAAGACTTAAGGGTACTTTATTAATTACCTAAGTTCACTTAATTAATTAAATTATAAATTTAATTAATTACTGTAAATGGTCAAATCAAAATCCTTACACTAACCTAGTATTATTCAAGAAACATCCTAGTACTTAACCTAGGATGGTCCTAAAGGGTTGATTATAGTTCGAATGACTTAGGGGTACTTTAGTACTTACCCTAGGTAGCTAAATTAATTAATAAGGATTTAATTAATTAATATAAAGTTAAAAAGTTTGACCAAAACCATAGTCAACACCAATTTCAAGATTTGACGAAGTGTTATATTCTCCTATGTTTAGTCAACTTAGGAGGGGTGTTTGGTAATTGGTTAATTAATTTATTAAATTAACTTATTAAACGTAGGTTTTATTCTTTAATATCAGTTCCTAAACCTAAAAATCACGATCAAAACGTTGAAACTCACGATGCTAAGGAAGTAGGGGACAAAAAACAAGAAAAACTTAGAATGCTGAAGAGTTCTTAGGCGAATTCAAGGCTTTTGTTCAAGGTGATATTCATAGATTAAATCCTACATAAGGTATCGGTTTATCTCCTAGACTTATTTATCCTAGATAACTATCTTTCCAACGATGAAAGATCTTGAAAACTAGGGTTGTTTCCGTGTTCTCGTCAAACTGCTTTGTCCCTACAATCCTTTTTGATTCTATGTTTAATATGTTAGACATCATGTTGTTGGTATGTGGTGATTTCTGATATTATGTGTAATTTTCTTGAAATATAAATGTCGATTAACCTATGAAGTTGTGATCGTATAAAGTTAAGTGCTTAAAACGTGAATCATGAATCGACGATGTGTTAGTTACACCCGTAATTGTAGTAAGTGTTGATGTGTTTGTCCGAATATTTCATTGATGTTATAGTGATGTTATTAAGGTGTTAAATTCATCAAATATTAATATTATTCTTTACAATATGTCTTAAACGTTACCCTAAAGTCATGAACCAAGATTGGTTAAGAGATTAATGCTATGTTAAGATGTGTCCGAAACTGTTATGTATGAAGATGATTACGGTTTGTTGTGCATACCTACTATAAATTTGACTTGTTGATGATTTTGTATTTGTTAAATAATAATATTATGCCGTTTAATATGTTTAAAAACGTTATGCCTAAAGTTATGTTGTAAGGTTAGAGAAAAAGATCTCCATGAAATCATAATTTGAGTAATTGTTTGGCTTATGCCAATAAAATGGCTAACAAGAATTGTCCAAAAGGGATGCAACCAAATGACTATAATATTATGTTAAATAATTAAAGTATTAGCTAATGAATAATATACATATCCAACCAAGCATGAAAGAATGTAAATTTGGCCTATGACAGCAAAGAAGGTTTTGCAATCTATACCCAATTGTTTATGCCAATACTAATCTTATGCCAATAAAATGGCTAACGATACATTGTCTAAAAGTGATGCATGTAAATGGATATAATAATATTTTAAATAATTAAATGATTCTCTAATGGTTCATACATATTAAATTTAAATGTGAACATACGTAAAATTGGCATGTGCCGACAAAAATGGTTATGTAGCTTAATATTTAAAGGTTGAGGCCAATACTAATCATATGCCAATATTTTGTAGTTAGAGTATCAAATGATAATATAAGAACTTATAAACTAATTCAATGAACCCATAATCAAGGGCATGCAACTCATTGGGAAAATTCCCATAATGCTCTAAAAGAATGACAGATGAACTTATGAAACTCATTGAAAGAAGTGCTCATCGTCCATAAACGATGATATAAATCTACTACACTAAAGTAAGTAAGTAACATGAGTTATAACATAATTAAAGGGGTCTAAAGTAAGTATATGACTAGAATGGGGTGTTAAAGGATGTGAGACAAGTCTCACTTACACCTAAACTACTATGTTAAAAGAATACTCACGTAAGAAGGTGTTAGAAGGTTTGAGCCAGTCTCATTAACACCAAAGGATGATATGTAAGGAAAATTCACATTTCATCAATGTAAATTAATGATGACCAGTCATCAATAGAGTAAGTAAATATAATCTAGAAGCAAGCCTCCATAATTCTTGAGTCAACACTAGAAGATAAAGAAGAAATGGCATTCACGTAAAGGGGTGAATAATTATGAAAAACAAATGTGCTAATGTTAATGAATGTGGTGACAACATGATAAGATGCAAATGTGAAAAATGAGAGCAATCTCAAGTGAGCCCAAGTAAATATTACCAAAATGTACTCACCTATGAGAGTGTAAAGTTAAAGAAGAGACCAGTCTCTATGAACACTCTAACGAAAGTATTGAGATTAATGTATACTTAATACTAATAATGACATTAGAAATCATATATCGAGATATGATGTCCTCATACTAGAATCCAGCTTCCATGACGTATGAGATTAATGTAATGAAACTCTATACAGAGCACCGATAGGCTAGCTATAAGCAGTGATGCCTTCTTTCGGGAAGGGCAGAGGTTCACGTAACTCTCATGAGATGAGATTGTCCGGCATGCCGGGTACGATTATTTTTATATCTCCTAGTATTTGAACCTATACTTCAAATATAGGGATCAAGAAGGGTTCAAATCCCTACATATGCTAGCATGTTCGGGTCACTTTAGCCGGTGATTCCACCTCTTTTTGGTGTGGGGCAGACACTAGATTTCATGATGCTCACATGATATATGTCGGTTAAGGTTAAATATCCCAAAGAAAGAATGAGTCCAGCCTCAATGTATGAAATAAAACGAAATGAACAATATCGAATGTGTTTGTGCAAGACAATCAGGAGGTAAAATTAGATTCAAGTAATGACATTAGGTCATTCTTGGTCATTGCACTTAATGATCCTTATGAGAGTCTGAAACTTCATCCTAGGTATAGTTGGTGCTTCCATCAGCCTACGAATGAATAAAATGAATAATGTGAAGTACGAACGATTAAATGAAGAAAACTTTGTGTTTGCTAAAGAAGGCCCTCGGGTTGAGGTCCCATATGTTGGGCCCTCACTTGAGATGTCTTAATGTTACATCAACGATTCCAAGGTCTTATGTATATGAAATGTATAATATATAAAACATAAAATTAATGAAATCAATGGCATGATCAATAGAGAATTGCTTATGAAAGATAATGAATATATAGTTTAAAGAATGACTCACTATAAGGTAGGGAAATCATTTCTTAGTCCTTGGATTACTTACTTGATTCATTGTGGGAATGGGATTACAATGAATTATTGCACTTGTGTGTAAAATATAGGATCAAAAGAGTTATTAATCTACACAATAAGAAGAAGAAACAGACTAAAAATAATCTAAGTGTAAAAAATAAAACTCTCGGGTTTGGACTATCAAATTTCCAAATCTTCGATCGAGTTGTTATAAAATTATGTGGATGATATTAATGTTATTTGATCATATAGAAAATAAGTTGTGTGCTTTGAATGCATTAAAATACATCATATTCATACCATAATTCATATCTAAGAATTTAGGAAAGTCTAGTCATTAGGCTTTCCAGAAATGGCATGTTGTTTAGGAAGAGCTTTCTTTTATCATGCATAGCCTTATGTGTAGGTGTGAATGTACCCATACTTATTGCAAGTGGTGTAATAGCCCTTACTATTTGCTATTTTATAGATGTAGGTTAAGGGACAAATTAACGACTCTTGAAACAGTTTGGACGTCAACATTTCTCCATACCAATATGGTAGGTCCTCTTGATTTCGAGGATGCTACAGTCTTAGTCTAGCCTTTGTTTTAGACAAAGCTAATGGATGTTGTACCTAGCATTTCTTTCGTACTTTCTTTTCGAAGCTTTTGTAATAAGGTTGTGTTTGGCAAACATACTTATGATATATTCTTATTCTTTTTTGAATTGATTCTTATGATAGATGGTTGTTACATTTATGTTGATCTTAGTATATGATGAATTCATGAAATAACTATATGAAGTCTATGTATACTTCATATGTTTAAAAGTTTTAAATTTTCTGCTAAAATTAACCGTATGAATGTGATGAATGCAAGATAAGGCTTGTCTGCGACCTCAGAGAGGTCAACGACGTCGGTTGTAATTTGAATTCTAGAATTCGGGTCGTGACAGTTCCATTGTTGTGATAAGTTTTAATTCTGCACTACTTTTCATATACATATATGCAATGAATGATGTCTAAGGTCTTGTGCAAGAGCTCCGAGAGGTCGAGTACGCATCATGGCAACTTGAAGGATTCCATATGTTCTTGGATTTACTTTGGGTCGTGATAAACTTAGTATCAAAGCATAAGGTTATGTAGTAGTCTTTAGGAATCCAAAGTCTCATTAATGACATGTCTAGTAGAGTCTTTTTCATCGGTGTGAGTTTCGACACATCAATGAGCGAGAGACTATAGGACGATTGAGTTTCACTTTCTTTATCACTCTTGTACCATGCCATAGAATTGAGGTTATCAGTGTCTTTTCCTAATCTCTTATCTTGTGTTAATAGTATATGACAACAAGAAGTATGTCCACAAGAAAAATGGAAGAGGAAGGGTTGAACGAGGAACTTCCTCGCTAAGATGGAAAAGTTCCACAAGGTGTTCACGTTCTTTATCGAGTTGATCAAGTGCCCATCGTTTGTGAAGGTAATGAGGTTCTGGTGGTTTCCCTAGTCATGACTAATGGGGATATTACAGAGGCTCACCTTGCCTTAGACCGAGTCATGACAACTCATGTGAATAGGGTTGTTGAGCCTAGGGTGAATGCTTTTGAGAGTACCATGACCTCTAGATTGAGGGACTTTGTGAGTATGAATCCTCTCAGATTCCTTGAATCTAAGGCGGGAGAGGATCCTCAAGCCATCTTGGATGAAGTTTATAAGACAGTCCATGCTATGGGAGTAACTTCTAGGGAGAAGGCGGAGTTAGCTTCGTACCAATTGAAAGAGATTGTTCAAGTGTGGTTCACTCAATGGAATGAAAATTGGCCGGTTGAGAAGGTTCCTATAGAGTGGGAAGAGTTTAAGGAGGCCTTCATAGGAAATTATTTTCCGCGGGAGAGGAGGGAGGTGAAGTTTGAGGAGTTCATTAACATTAGGCAAGGTAATATAAGTGTTGAAGAGTATTCTTTGAGGTTTATCCTATTGTCTAAGTATGCTCCATCCTTGGTGTCTAACCATTAGGGATAAAATGAGTAGGTTTTTGACAGATGTTTCACATATTGTGAAGAAAGAGTGTCGTACGGCTATGAATAATGGTGACATGACTTTATTTAGCTTATGGTGTATGCTTAATCCATTGATTATTCGAAGCTTTGGAGGAGGAGTATAGATTCTAAGATGGGAAGAACCGATGAGAAAGTTCAACCTATGTTTAAGAAAAGGGTTCCAAATCAAGATGGTTCTAGTGCTCTTAAGACCAACTATGAGAGAGATGGTTGTTCTTAAGGTGTTACGCCTACTTGTGCTACTTTTGGGTAGAAAAACTTTGGGAAATGTCTAGCCGGTACTGATGGTTGCTTTAGTTGTGGTAAGGATGATCATAAGGTGAGAGATTGTCCTACTATTGCGGCTATAGGAAAAGAGTCCAAGAAAGTTCCTCCTAATTCTCCGGATGGTGGTAAAAAAAAAGAGAAATTTTTTTTATTGCCTCCAAGCTATGGAAAATTCAGATGAGGATGTGCATACGATATATTTTCTCACTTGTGTTGTCATGTGTTTCTTCTAAGTGAAGGAATATGGTGAGTAGTTGGGTTATGGATTGTTGTATCTTATCTTATATTCTATTCAATCTTGAGAGTTAGAATTATATTCATATATGGATTTACCCCATCATCACATTCATAAGTTGAATTTAGCGGAAATTTAGAACATTTTATTAGTTCAACTTGGAGGTTTACACATACCTCTACATACACATAATATATGTATCGAGTATAAATACACCCTTCTTATAGGAAGGTTACATAGACTTCTACCTTTATCGCACATATACACACATAGACACCATATATTGGCATCGCCCTCGAGAAGTGAGGACCTACCCACTTGGATGGTAAAGAATATCCAAGTCTTCTTCAAGTCGTCTTGAATGAGCCTTCAACGACCAGAACCTAAAATGTTGTGGAAAAAGGAAGATGGGGTTAGTACGCCACTTGTACTAAAGTGTGAGACTATATGCACATACATATACAAAAGATGCTAAGAAAAGTATGCATTTTTCATTTAAAACTTCATGAGCATACAATACAACCATACCAATCAATAATTAAAATTTATAAAGTCTTAGGCATATTCATCACAATAATACAACATAAAGTCTAGTGAAGTCAACCATTTATATTAGACACATATCCAAATAACTCCATCATCAAGTCATATTGAACAATAAGTATGAATAAGAGTACATTTCATTATAACAAAGCAAGAAAATTACCCATGACTCCCAATCAAGTCAACAAATGCAAGGACCAAGAAAATCCCCATAACCTTACTCAATCAAGTAACCCAACAAGAATCATGACTAACATCCTACTTCACATAACACGACATTTAGATCTACATTTCATCTTACTTTGACACTATAAACCCACACATACTCATAAGTGAACTAATCAATATATAGTATCAACGTTGTGCAACTTCATCATATACATATAATATATAATTATAAAAGTAAACATACATAAGAATCCGCTGTCACTCTTAAGATTCCCCTCAAGTCTAACTAGTCAATGCGTAGGTAGAGTCCCATACCCCTACCTAGACTAAGTTAGACCTCTTAGGTTATCCTAGATAGATTTCAATCCTTTGATGCATTTTATCTTTTGGGAAAGTTTTCCCTAACTGACATAGACCACATGATCTAGTGTGGAATCCGCTGTCACAAAACCCTACACCGAAGGAAAGCGGACTACTTGCCAATGTAGTACCAACTAGGATATTTAGTTGGGACCCTCTTTATGATACATGCATTTTAGTCTCCAATCTGAAGAATACTTTAGTGCTCCTACCTTCCCCATGTAGGAAGGGAAACTCCTCACTCTAATTCGCTCGGTGCTAAGCTAGACTCTCTTTTTGAAATGTCTTTAACCCTTTAATTATCAATCATAGCTTAGTTTAGGTTATAAAGCATAACCCTTGTATAATAATCATCATCAATAGCTCAATAAGAATTGCATGAGTATAAGTCCTTTCATTACGATTTATTTAAGTGAGGTTAGCACACTAGCATTTTATATCATAATAAGTCACATTGATAGATATAACCATCTTTATAACATATACACATTAATCAACCTCACAACATAGTAAATACATTCCAATTCAACATCATACCATCCTATAAATCCTAATACAAGGTTTACTCCTTTATAACATTGGCTTAATCACAATTAACCATAATTGGAAGTAAATGATAGAGATTATAAGACTTACCAAGTCTCCTTCACACTTCATCATCAAGGTCTTACCATAAACCCTCAATTCAATCCAATTTATGTGTAAAACATCATAACTCAATAATCAACATGATAACAAGGCTAAAAGAATCACTACATCACAATTTAATACTAGGTCAAGATTAAGATAAGACACTTAGTTTGATTCAATTGCTAACCTAGATATTCATCTTAAAAACTAGCATGAAATACTACAATTTACTCTAATATGTTCATGATTAATGTAACAACATCAATTAAAATAGCAATTCAACCAATAACCAAGTCAATTGAATTAATTTTAACCTAATTTATGTCAATATCAAACCTAGGGTTCAGGGTTAAGGATCATCATCTACAAACTATACCAAATAGTCAATATATACAATAATTAAGTTGAATACATGTTAATATATTTAATTATCCAATATTAAACATAAAAAAAATCAATTTATAACCTAATTTTCCACATTGAGAGGAATCCACATGAAAACCCAACTTTTGAAAATATTTTGAAGGAACCCTTTGAGGAAAGAAGTCTCAAAGGTGAATTAGATCCAATACCTCAACATTTGATGAGGATTTTATGGTGAAATATTCCCTTTACATCCCCCAAATACCTCCCCTAGCCAGTCTTCAATGGTGTCTTCCAAACAGAGAGAGAAAGAAGAGAGAAGAAAGAGGATTTGTCTTGTTAGTTATGTTTAATCTAATGAGGGTTGGGTATTTATACAGGCGCTTAATTAACTTTATTAGACTCCCTTAAACCCCTAATTAATCACCTAACCCCCTTAATAATTAAATGAAACGAAGTTAAGATGTGCAGGGAATTTGACCCTCAAAAATGAAATCCCGATCGACGGTCCATCTGTGAGTCGACGAGTACTATGACTTCCGTGATGCATAATCGTCGTCTCGATCAGAGACTTGTGAAAGAAAGGGATCCAAAAAATTTTCTAAGTGTTGGTCGATGGTTGGCATCGATAATCTTTAGATCCACACATGAGCTGATGTTGGCCCTCTCGTGGTTGGACACTTCCCAGACAGTGTTACCTCCTACGTGCTAGGGTTCTCCTCAAGGGCCCTTGTTTAGTCCTTAGGGAGCTGTACCTGGAAGTTTCTAACATGAATCATCTTAAACACCTATTAACTAGCCTTACACCAATTTTCATGGATTTACGACTTCTAAAAGCTTGTCAAATAGACTTAGGCACGCTAGAACCTCTTATAACTAGTTTCCGGATGTCATGGACGTTCTTGGAAATTTTGGTTCCTAGACTTCCTAAATGACCTATATTGATTAAATAGGTGTTAAAATAGTTTTTGGACCTCTTGGTTCCTATGTTAGGCTTTAAGAATCATCTTGGATTTTTGAAATGTTACATTATCCCTCCCTTAGGAGCATTCGTCCCTGAATGACATAAAAATCCTTTTGGAAGGAATAGACTCAAGACTAGAAGACCAACCAACAATAATACAAGGCAACATGAACCACATCATTCTATATATCTTTTCATAAAGACTCACCATATAAATATGCAAGATATAACTCAAAACAAGCCAAAGAGCAAAATTTCAAGTTCAAATGCTCACTTCACTATAATCACTGTAAAGCAAGGATCAAAATGAACATTTTGCAATATTCAATAAAAATCAAAACAAATTCAATTTTTAGTCATTATTTTCATTATTGGTAAGAAAACTAACCTTATTTATCATATAGATGAGGGTAATGGGACTTCATGTCGGCCTTAGCCTCCCATGTCGCACCCTCAACTAGGTGATTCTTCCATATCACCATTACGAAAATCATCTCTTTATTCCTTAAATTCTTGACTGGCCTATCAAGAATTTGAACCGGAACTTCCTCATAAGAGAGGTTATGCTTGACACCAATACCCTCAATAGGAATAATAGACTCGACATCACTAATACCTTTATAAGCATGGAAACATGGAAAGCCGGATGAACTGAAGCCAATTCACTAGGAAGTTTTAATTCATAGGAAACTTTACCAACAGTTTGCAACATTTCATAGGGACCCATATAATGAGGACTCAACTTTCCTTTTTTGCCAAATCTAACCACCCCTTTCACTGGTGAAATTTTCAAATACACCTTATCACCTTTATGAAACTCCAAATGTCTTCTCCTATGATCGGCATAAGACTTTTGCCGACAATAGGCAGTTTGCAACCGGTTCTTTATTATATGAATTTTCCCCAAAGTCTTATAAACTAAATTGGGACCAAGAAGCAAAGGCTCTCCCACTTCAAACCATCCAATAGGAGACCTACATCTCCTACCATACAAGGCTTCAAAGGGAGCCATGGAAATGGATAAATGAAAACTATTATTATACGCAAACTCTACCAAAAGGAAAATGCTTATTCCAATTTACCTTGAAATCAATAATACAAGACTTAAGCATATCATCAAGGGTCTGAACAATACGTTCCGCTTGACCATCCGTTTGGGGATGAAATGCGGTACTCAACTATACCTTAGTACCCAACCCTTTTTGGAATGAACTCCAAAACCTAGATGTGAATTTTGCACACCAATCTGATATGATGGATAATGGTATACCATGGTCACACATAATCTCATCTATGAAGATGCTAGCATAATCTTTCACCGAATAAGTAGACTTGACGGGAATAAAGTGAGCTGACTTAGTCAACCTATCCACAACAACCCATATAGAGTCGTATTGCTTTTGAGTCCGAGGTAAACCTAATATAAAACCATATTGATGTTTTCCCACTTTAAAGTAGGAACTTGGATTTATTATAGTATGCCACCCGACTTTTGATGTTCGACTTTTACTTGTTGGCAATTAAGACACTTAGCGACAAACTCTGCTATGTCCTTCTTCATACCTTTCTACCAATATACTTCCCTAAGGTCATGGTACATTTTTGTCGAACCTGGATGAATGGAGTAGCGGGCTCCCTCAAGGATCTAGTCCCTCAACCCATCTATATTGGGAACACACAATCTCCATTGGTACATTGACACACCATCCCCCAAAAAGGAGAATGACTCATTTAACTTACCGAGAACCAATTCTTTCAACTCCATCAATGGTTGATCAAGATGTCATTTGGACTTCACCTAAACTACCAATGATGACTCGGAGTTATGATGGACCTTGAATCCGCCATTTGGAGAATCTTCCAACTTCTCACCCAACCTAGACAACATGTGAACATCCTTCACTATGTCTTTCTTGTCTTCATATATGTTAGATACACTACCCATAGTATATGACTTAGGGGATGCGCAACCACATTAGCTTTGCCGGGGTGATAGAGGACACTCATTTCATAATATTTCAACAATTATAACCACTTTCTTTGTCGGAGATTCAACTCCTATTGGGTAAACACATATTGGAGACTCTTGTGGTCGGTATAGACATCAACATGGACACCATACAAGTAATGCCTCCATATTTTCAAAGCAAGTATCATGGCTGCTAAATCAAGGTCAGGAGTAGGATAGTTTCTCTCATTCACCTTAAGTTTCATTGATAGGCTATCACCTTACCATGTTGCATAAGCACACACCCCAAAACCACTCAGGATGCATCACAATACACAAAACAACCCTTTGTACCATTCGGTAAGGTCAAGACCGGAGCGGAAGTAAGTCTATCTTTCAACAATTGGAAGCTTTTCTCACATGCCTCCGACACCTCAAATTGAGTACACTTTTGGTAAAAGTAGTCAAAGTAAATGCAATAAACGCAAAACCCTCCACAAACCTCCGATAATAACCCTCTAAACCTAAGAAGCTCCTATTATTGATTGGAGTAGAAGGTCTAGGCCAATTTTTCACCACCTTCATTTTCCTTGGATCAACGTCAACTCCTTCACTAGAGATGATATGGCCAACAAATGTCACTGACCTCAACCAAAACTCACATTTTCTATATTTGGCAAACAATTGATGTTCTTTATGTACTTGCAATACTACCCTCAAATAGTTCATGTTCTTACCCTCATTTCTTGAATATACCAAGATGTCGTCAATGAAGTTAATGAAAAATAAATCTAGGTAATTTCAAAACACCATATTCATTATGTACATAAAGGCCGCCAGAGATTTTGTGTGACCAAAGGACATTTCTAAGAACTCATAATGACCATATCAAGTATGAAATTCCATATTTTGTATATCCTCACGTCTCACCCTCAGTTGTTGATATGCCGACCTCAAGTCAATCTTAGAAAAGTAGCTTGCCCCTTGGAGTTGATCAAACAAGTCATCAATCTGAGGGAGAGGATACTTGTTCTTGATTGTGGCTTTATTGAGTTGGTGGTAATCAATACACATTCTTAAAGACCCATTCTTCTTCTTGACAAACAAATCCGGAGCACCCCATGGAGAAATACTAGGGCTTATGAAACCCTTGTCTAGTAAATCCTTGAGTTGTGCCTTCAAATCTTTCAATTCAGTAGGAGCCATTCGATAAGGAGGAATTGAAATGGATTCTGTATCCGGTAGCAAATCAATATAAAAATCAATTTTCCATTCAGGTGGAATACCGGAAAGGTCTTTAGGAAAGACCTTTGGAAATTCACTCACTACGGGGACCGACTCAATGGGAGGAATTCTGGAGTCTAGATCTTGGACTCTTACAATATGGTATAGATAACATTTTGAGATCATTTTTCATGCTTTTAGACGAGATTATACAACCTCTAGGAATAGAGTTTCCCCCCTTCCACTCTACAACGGTTCATTTGGAAAGCTAAACTTCATTACCCTTGTCCTACAATCAATGAAAGCAAAGCAAGCATGCAACAAATACATACCCAATATAATATCAAAATAAAGCATATAAACTAACTCAACATAAGAAACTCTATTGGGCAACATTAATGGATAATTTCTATGCACCCTTTTGCAACAACCAACTCACCCATTGGAGTAGACACTATAAAAGGTTCATGCAAACTATCAGGTAAAATGTCAATTTTTTTGGCTACTAGAGGAGTAACAAATGATAAAGTAGAACTAGGATCAAGTAAGGCATATTCATCAATAGAGAGGACTTTCAACAAACCGGTCACCACGTCGGGAGAAGTCTCTTGCTCACCCCTAGAGCGGAGAGCATAAAAGCGATTGTTCTTTGGAGCCTTATTCGACCCACTTACTTGAGCTTGACCACCCTTTTCTTGAACCTTCACATTAGGGCAGTCCCTAACCTATGTCCGCTTTTACTGCAACCAAAACAGTTTTTCGTTCCCTTAAGGCAATCACCATAGTGCTTTTTTCCACACATTCCACAAGTTGGCTTATCAGTTGCTGAATTAGTAACTTTTTCCTTCTTAAACTTAGGGAACTTGGAAGGAAAATGACTTTAAATACGCATCTTAAACCTAGGCTTTTCTTTTATCTCAAACTTATTCTTTGAAGAACCTTCCTTCAAACAATTTTGCTCTCTTAACATCTCTACTCTTCCTCTTATCCCTTGCCACTTACACATGCTTTACATGCACCATAAAACGAGAAATGTTCATGTTGTCGTGTGCATAGCTGAATGACACTCCTCTTACAAATCATCCGACCTCCCATAACAAATTGGCTCATTTCATCTCTAGGATCAGAAACTAAAGAAGGAGCATATTTCGACAATTTTTTTAAATTTCAAAGAGTATTCATGAACAACCATACCTCCTTAGCGAAGCTTGATGAACTCCACCACTTAAGCTTCCCTCATCTCCCTAGGAAAGAAACAATCTAGAAAAGCCTTCTTGAATATCTCCCAAGTCACTACGCCACCTCTCAATGGCCTATCCCTCCATTGCACAAACTATGCTTGATCCACGTCCTTGAGTTGATAAGTGGCCAATTCGGCCTTCTCACTTGTGTACAACCCCATAACTAAGAGTATCTTATAGACTTCATTGATGAATTCTTGGGGGTGTTCTTCAAGCTTAGACCCGTAGAAGGTAGGAGGGTTCATCCGAGTTAAGTCCCTTAGATGGGAAGTAATAGTAGTAACTTGTTGATGAGGATGGGGTACAACCTCTCCGCTGGCTTGGGCCGTCAAAGATTGGGCTCGAGTCGTGGCAGCTTGTTCTTGAGTAGTTATAGCTTGGGCCATTTGAAGAAGAGCGGCCCTTATATTCTCATCCATCAAAGGAGGAGGAATGACCGGAGCTTGTTCAATATTAGCATCTTCTTCAAGTGGAGGAACTTGATAACCATGGGGAGGAGCTCCCGCATAGGCAATTTCCTCTTCAAGTCTTAGTGCCACTTTCATTCGAGTGTTCATTCTTCCTATAATAACAACAATAGGATTAGATGCAAAAGCACACCATAAGTATACCTTAATGGCACGATATAAGATTTCCAAAAAAATGAGAGATTCCTAGGCATCATGTAGGTTCCCGTCCATAAGTGTGGCACACTTCACAATTACGAACACAAACTTACATAGACATGGTTGAGAGAGATACTAACTCTAAGATAATTCAATCTCATGCTTTTATACCATGTTTGTCACATGCGGGTTTACCCCCTAGACGTTACCGGCGTCGTCGTACTCTCTAAGGACTAAGACTATTCTCTTAGCTTACATCATCACATTCATAAGTTGCATTTAGCTTAAATTTATAACTTTTTTTTACTTATACTCAGAATTTTTCATAAACCTCTACATACACATAATATCCATATCAAGTATATATAGACCCTTCGTATAGGAAGTTTACTTAGCCTTCTACTTTTATTGAACATATATATAGGATAGAACATGGTCTTAAAGATTTTCTCGTCTCATACCATCTAAATAATAATAGCAATTTGGATATAACCCTACATCAATGTAAAAAGAGCCACATATAGGCTTTATATAATCCGTACTAAAATAAAAAGAAAAATAATAAAAGAGGCTTAGTACTAAAGAAAAACATAAGCTCGATATTTGCATCGCCCTCGGGGAAGTGAAGACCTACCCACTTGGATGGTAGAGAATATCCAAGTCTTCTTCAAGTCGTCTCGAATGAGTTTCAACGACCGGAACCTAAAATGTTGGAGAAAAAGGAAGATATGGGGTTAGTAATTTAGTTATACTAAGTATGAGACCGTATATACATATACTTACAAAACATGTTAAGAAAAAAGGACATTTCAATAAGTATGCATTTTTCATTTAAAACCTTCATGCATATACAACACAACCATACCAATCAATATTTCACATTTATTAAGTCATAGGCATATTAATCCGAATACTACAACATCAAGTCTAGTCAAGTTTACCATTCGTATCATATAAGTAGACACATATCGAAATAACTCCATTATCAAGTCATATTTAACAATAAGTATGAATAGGAGTACATTTCATTATAACAAAGCAAGACAATTACACATGAACTCATATAAAAGTCAACAAGGGCAATGACCAAGAAAAGCCCCATAACCTTACTCAATCAAGTAACCCGACATGAATCATGACTAGAATGCTACTTCACATAACAATACATTTAGATATGCATTTCATCTTACTTTGACAGTATAAACACACACATACTCATAAGTGAACTAATCAACATATAGTATCAACGATGTGCAAGTTTATCATATACATATCATATATAATTATAGTAATAAACATACATAAAAAAATCCTCTTAAGACTCCCCTCAAGGTTGACTAGTTCAATGCTTAGGTAGAGTGACATACCCCTACTTTGATTAAGATAGACCTCTTAGGTTATCCTAGCTAGAGTTAAAACCTTAAATTCATTTTACCTTTTGGGAACATCTTTCCCTAACCGACATAGACCACATGAGCTAGTGTGGAATCCAGTTTTGTGCCATAAAACCTAAATCAAAGGAAGGCGGACTACTTGCCAAGTAGTACTAAAACATAAAACATAGCAAAAACGTGGATCTACTAGCTATTATTCCTATGGAGGCAACATAGTTCAATAACTAGGAGATAAAGTTGGGACCCTCTTCATGCTACATCCATAGTAGTCTCCAATCTCATGAATACTCTAATGCTCCTACTTTCCCTATATGGGAAGGGACACTCCTCACTCCAATTCGCTCGGTGCTAAGCTAGTGTACCTTTTTGAAATATCTTTAAGCCCTTAATAACAATCATAGCTTTGCTTAAGTCATAGTGCCTAACCCTTGTATACTCATCATCATCAATAGGTCAATAAGAATTGCATGTGTATAAGTCCATTCATTACGATTCACATAAGTGAGGTTAGCACATTAACATTTCATATCATAATAAGCCACATTGATAGATATAACCATCCTTATAACATATACACCTTAATCAACCTCACAACATAGTCAAGACATTTCAATTCAACATCATATCATCCTATCAATCCTAATACAAGGCTTACTCCAATATAACATTATGACTTAATCACAATTAACCACAATTGGATGTAAAGGATAGAGATCATAAGCCTTACTAAGTCTTCTTCATAATTCATCATCAAGGTCTTACCATAAACCCTCAATTCAATAAAATTCAATACAATTTAGGTGTACAACATGATAACTCAATAATCAACATGATAGCAAGGCTAGAAGATTAACTACATCACAATTCAATACTAGATCATAGCTTAAGATAAAACATTTAGGTTAATTCACTTTCTAACCTAGATATTCCTCTCAAGAACTAGCATGAAAGAGTACAATTCACTCTAATTTTTTCATTATTAATGTAACAACATCAATTAATATAGAAATTCAACCAATAACCAAGTCGATTGAATCAATTTCAACATAATTCATGTCAATATCGAACTAAGGGTTAAGGGTTAAAGATCATCATCTACAAACTATACCAAATCATCAAGATATATCATAAATAAGTCATAATACATGTTAATCTATTCATATTATCCAATCAAAAACATAAACAAATCAATTCATAACCTAATTTTTGAGATTGAGAAGAAGCCACATGAAAACCAAACTTTTGAAAATACGCATCTTAAACCTAGGCTTTTCTTGTATCTCAAACTTATTCTTTGAAGAACCTTCCTTCAAACAATTTTACTCTCTTAACATCTCTACTCTTCCTCTTATCCCTTGCCACTTACACATGCTTGACATGCACCATAAAACGAGAAATGTTCATGTTGTCGTGTGCATAGCTGAATGACACTCCTCTTACAAATCATCCGACCTCCCATCACAAATTGGCTCATTTCATCTCAGTAATTATTGTAAGAGCATATCGAGACAATTGTGTAAACTTCAAAGCATATTACTTCAAACTCATACTTCCTTGACTAAGGTTTAAGAACTCAAGCATCTTTTCTTCCCTCATCTCAATGGAAAAGAACCTTTAACAAAAGACACCTTAAGCTTTTGCCAATTGAGAGGAGCCACATCTTCCAATCTCCCTACTTTTCATTAACTGAACCTAATTTGAGTGACACCCTTAATTTGATAAACGGACAAATTACTCTTTTAAACTAGTGTCACTTCTATTATAATCAATACCTTGTAAACCTCATCAATGGACTATTAAGGAACTCCCTTGCCTTTAGAACTATGAGACCCCGGATGATTCATTCTAGTAAAGTCCCTCACTTTAGATGCCGTTGTACCCACATTTGAGTTCATAGGAACCACAACTTCTTTATTGGCTTGGTCCTTCATGGACTTGGCAAACATATGAAAACACCCCTAAACTGCACATTAGTCACTTGCTCGGCCAAAGTGTCGACGTGAGCTTGATGAGCTTGGAAGGAGCTCTTGTATCACATTCTCCCTCATGTATATTCTAAATATTCTTAAGATTAATCAAAAATTAGAGTTTCCTACATATATTGTAGCCTCTCATTCATAAGCTTGACCCACTTCATACTCATGAACAAGACTCTACCTGACGTGGCTTATGAGATTTGCTAGGACCTTTCAAAACGTTGTGCTCTTATTACCAAGTTTGTCATTTCCCAAGGTAACCCCTAGGCATAACATGGTTTATAAGACACCGAGAGTACCCATACAAGCCACTTAAATTTTATTCATACAATAAATAGAATAGAAGAGTTAAAAGAGGAACATTGCATGTCCAAAAAAATTATTAAAAGTAATGCGGAAGTCTAAAACATTAGTCTCAAATCCTTCTAGTATATAGGAATGAATCTGCACAAATCCCATATGTCATGTTCCAAAACTGAAAGTAAGTAAATGCTAAAAATAATAAATCTCTACTCCTCAAAGCAAGAGGACTTACCATATCTCGAAATATCCTTAACAAACTGTAGCCACGAAATCGGGAACCTTAAATGTCGGACCCTACATTTGGCGAAATGTAGGAAAGAGTATGTGTTAGTAAAAAAAATATATCAAGTATGATAGCTATGCATAAAACATTTGAAAACATGTTTAACATATATAACTTAATAAATTCAATAACCACTCTAAAACTTGAAATAAAGAGTTAGAAAAAATGAGCCATACACATGGTCAATACACATAGTCATCATCTTAAGAATATATTGAATACTTCCTTGAAGTAAATTTAGTTTATCGTAAATTTCTTGTGGGAAGTATCCTTATCCGATGTATAAGACCTTGAGAGTTATCTTCATGGAATCCGATATCTCCCGCACCAAAAATAGTTGTCCTACTTTCCACAATAAGAACCATGAACATCTAGCTTATGTGGATCCACTAGATAATGTCTACATGTACAATACAATTTCGGCACATCATTTATAGTACACATGTTATCACCACATGTCCACTCAGGCTTAAGCCTAACTTCCAGGAAATAGTTTCTATTCATATTCCTCTTAGCTCTAAAAGCAAACATGGGTAATCGCCTTGTAACATCCCAGAAATTTTATGACCTAAAATAGATAGTAACCTAGTGAATTATGACCTAATACAGGGGTAATTAAAGTCCCAAGTGTTTCGGGAAATAGTCGTGGAAGTCTTGAGGATTTAGAGATGAAAATTGAACAACAAATTTCGATGGGAAAAAATGACACTGGCAGTGCGTCATGCACCTCACTCCAAATCTTAAATATTTCAGAGCCACGTTAAGGAGATGATAGGATGTCTTCTGCCTCAAAAAGCATTTTTGAAAAATGAATTTGGACCCGGCTACGCATCACGGACCCACTTCTAATGTCGATAATTTTGGGATTGAACAAAAAGTTAAGTTGGACTTTCGTTATAAGGTCCGACTAGTGTTGGTGTGTTTTAGGTAATTTGGGAGGGCTAATATGTATAGTTTTTAGTCATTTTACAGCAATTCCCAAATCAAAAAACACAAAACACTCAATTAGAAGTCAAAAAATATTAAAGCTCTTCCTTCTCTCTCCAAAACCTTCACTGAAGAACTGTGAAGCTCCAATAAGAGGACCGATTATCAAAGGATTCAACTAAATTTCGTTGCTAAATATTCATTAAGATATGGTTTCTTTCACTCTTGGGATTCTTTTCGCCAAGAGGTCCCTCCAAAGAGTTTTCAAAACTTCCCCAAAATATAGGATTTTTCTCAACACATGGGTCTTCTTTAAAAAATTAAATTATGAATAAATTATGATGAATTATGATTACATAAGTTTGGTTAGGTGTATAATAATGGATAATTATTGTTGTTCACTTGAAATTCGATTGGACCCATGTTCTTCCCCAATTCCATAAATCTGTGATTTGATATGGTGAATTGATTGAAGATGATGAATATATCAATTGTTTATATTGGTGTTAGTTATGTTATGGATTCATGAATTACCTTATATTATGTGTGGTTTATACATTGTTCGGTGATTGAAACATTAATTCCCATGAAGGACAAGAAGGTATGAATGTTGGTTCTTCCTTGAACTAAAGTATGAAAGATATGTTATTGTAGTGTTGATGACAAGGTCCACTCATCCTTAATCCTATACACTTGAATTAGTTATGAAGTACGTATGTATGTTATGGTATGATTGTTATATGATTGAAAGGTAGTTCTCATGATTATAATAAATTGTTAAAGTGAAAGGTTTATCACTTGCTATTGTTTCTAAGTGAAAGGATTATTCTAACTTATGAACACCTATGAGCTATTATGATAAGATGTTAATATAAGAGTCCAGTTAGGATAATGTGAACTTATGTCATGACTAAATATGATTACTAAAGGGAATATATGCTTAGCATCGAAAGGCATGTAAGTGAGGTAGGGGTCTCACGTTTAGCAAGTCCTGCTCTCCACATGGTTTTCCTCACGTTTAGCAAGTCTGGATTACCAATATATGTGTTGTCTCATGAGATAAAACCCCCCATATTTAGCAAGTTAGGGTTTCAATTAACAATCTCTTTGATCCTTAACTATGTGCCCACACAGGACCCCAGATTAGTGGATCCACCTAGATATCTGTGTAGGAACGACAATACCTTAGGCAAGTGTTAACCATTACTTTTCGGTGTGGGGTAAAACCCTGGATTCCATGTAGCACTCATGGTCTAATGTCGGAAAATTCTTTCCATAATCTAAAAGTAAATGAATAAAGAAAATGTATGAGCTTTTACTAGGGATTCCTAGTAGAAATCTCCTTATTCCATATCAATGTGCCCCTGTCTCGACCAAGACTATAGCGAGTGGCAACCAAACTAAACTTCGGTGGGAGAACCATTACAACAACAAAACTAGTAGTAAAACTACACAACTAAATCAAACTAAGGCACTTAAAGTTACATAAGTAGTTTTAAATGCTGAGAAAAAGAAGTAGAGCTCCCATAATCTCAAAAAGTCCAACAAAACAATGCTGAAAATAACACATAAAATATGAAAGTCAATTAACCAAAAAATCAACCATAACTCTAAAACCAAGTGGTATAACCCCCAACTAAGAAAAATAACTAACTAGAAAGTCTATGTCCGAATTATGGACATAAACAGAAAAAAGAACTCACGAAATACCGGAAAAACTGTCTCAACCTTGAATTCAAAATGATCACTAATCTTCTAAACATGTCTGTTAATTGCCGCTTGAAGATGTCGTTACTCAACAAAGAATAATAAGTGTAGTATATATACACAACCATAGTGCACTAGTAGGATCAAACAACTATACCACGAAGTGCAATATACATAATTCATTACAACATAATAACCATGCATACACTGAACATATACACTATAAACATCACTTACGAACAAACAGAGAATTTCAAAATTCTCAATTATACAATTATGTAAAGTAAATATTGCTTTCATGGAACCCGAACCCAAACTTTTAGTATAACGATTCGTGGTAGCCAGTCCAAGTTTGTATTTTTGTTCATGACACTTGTTCCAATGTTTATGTCAGAATGTGTAAACCAATCCTAGTTATTGTTTCGGGACGTGAAAACTGATCCATTCAACAAGACACTATCACAATCATGAAGTACATTCTCATAATTGTACAATCAAGTCATGATTCATTACATTCAATCATTTAACTTACCTCAGTCATTCACAAACATACTTGTATAATAATGAAGCAAGAACAAACATATATCACACAACATGAATTCACAACCATCCCTTATCTCAAATAAAACTTAAATTCCCTAATAAACTTGATTGTTCCCTTTACGGATATGTTTCGCTTATTCTTATCTACAAAAAAATTAATATAACATTGGAATAAATAAATAATATCTAATTAACTAGATTAAAGTCAATGCTATCAATCCTAGATTAAACCCATGATCTCACTATTCAAATTAGTGCTTTACCCACCATCCAAACAGTTCCAAAACACTTCTCCAACAATAATTACACATAAATTTACATTCTACGGATAGAAAAACGGATTTAGGGTGTTAAAACCTTACCTTCATATTTAAGTATCGTGAAAAATGATCAAGAACTCGTTTTGGGTAGTCTCCAAGCTCTCAAAGTAGAAAAGTGTGGAATAAAAAGTTTTTGGGGTTTATTTCGGATTTAATTTGTGATTGGCCCGCTATGGCAGCACACATCCCGCCATAGCTGCCCCGCCGTGGCGAGAACAACCTTCCTTAAAACCCTTCACGGACACAGAGAGACAAAAAAATTCTAAAACCCCCTTTTCACAACACACCTTCAACAATGACACTCAAAAACTACCCTTTCACGCCAAGTTCAGTTTTGGGAGTTCTACTCACCCGAATACAATTTCATAAAGTTGTATGGGTTCCTTAAAGTCTTAGATATCCAATCATGTTATAAGAATCATAAATATAACTCATAGTTTTCACCATAGTTCTCTCGACTTTACTGACTACGATTTCATCAAAATCTGGACTAGGTTGGGAAATTCCAAGTTACTTCAAAAAAGTTTTTCCAACCAAAATTTTTCCCCATTGGCTTTTTAATAATGATGGGAACTAGTCATTACAATATATAGAAATTTACTCATCAATCATCCCCGAGCGACAACTAGGAGAAAACATGCTAAAGTTAGAGTAGAGTAGTACGTGAACTAAAGAAAAACTAGGGATAATTATGTCGTATGTGATTCTCGCTTTCCCAAGTAGCTTACTTAACTAGACGATGCTTTCATTAAAGTTTCACGGGCCTAATATCATTGGTCATCAACTTCTGAACATCATGATGAATTGCAATAGGTTGTTTTTCATACTAACGGTGTTTGTCTAACACATGATCTCTTTTTTATGATGTAATCCCCGAAACCATGTTATCTCTTCAACATAGACATTTGAAATACCGGATGATCTCTCGATAGGTTAGGAGGTAAAACCAATCTATAAGCCTTGAGACATACAAATTCAATAACCTCAAGTGACCAATGTATCACACACTTAGCTTGCCGTTCTTGAGAAATCTCATCACTCTTTTAATGGGTAATACCTTCATAAGAACGTTTTTTTTAGTTTGAAATGCCATGTCTCTTACCTTATGGTCTGCATTCATCTGCCTACTCTGTGTTGCTAATAGATTAACTTGAATACTCGTCACGTTATATTAATTATCCCTTACTAAATTAACCCCCAAATATTTCACGTCTCCAGCCTCAAACCATCCTATGGGTGATCTACGTACCCTTTCATAAAGTGCCTCAAACGGTGCCATATATGTGTTGTGCATGCAAGCGAATTGTTGGTGTCCATCTCAGTACATTTCACTCTCTTACACACACCTTAACAAACTTAACGATACCACTAAACCATATTTGTTCTTCTCTTTTGGGAGCAATTATGCATAACTCTATTAAAAATATCCAACCCAAGTAGGCACGTACAAATTTTGGTTCTTCTTGAAGTATTCAAATTTATGAAACTGGAGTGTTTCCAATATTGCTGGATATCTATCCACCACCCCATCTATTGATAACTTCTTCTCCTCCAAAATTGTCTGCATATTAGCGACCTTCAGCTGGTTCTTAGAGCGTGGCAAAGATGCTTGGGTTTTTCTGCTACATGTGCTTGAGGTGGTGGAGGTGTGTGGAGTGGCGGACATCGTGGTGAATCATGAATTACTTTGGAGCACAACTCATCACATGTTCATTTTGAGTGTCTATTCATCTGGTGGAACTAAATCATGAAGTTGAGTCCTAGAACCCACATCATCATTACTCTAAAAATTAGATATGGTAATGTGGATGGAATATACATCTATGCTATTAGAGTTAGAACTGCTCGATGTAGGATCCACTAGCTGCTTTAATTTTCCCCAACCACTAGCTTGAGTTGGGCGAGGTCTAGTTTGATGAGGTGAAACCTCCATAGAAATAACAACCCTTTTATCCCTTTTTCGGAGTAGTGGACCCTTTCTTGGAACTTTCAGTCTGGCAATATCTTTCAAAATGAGAAAACAAAATGAACCTGATTCCAATGGATTAGTGAAACATCAATTTCAAATAAGTTGCAAAAAAGCTTGCCAAAGCACTTGGTGAGATACTAATATCATTCAATGAGCAAGAAATAGCTCACAAAAAGCAACAGAAGAAATCATCAGAATTTCAATATAAAATTGCAAGGCAAAAAGGTGTTTTGTGAGTCACCAAACTTGATCGGTCAAGAAAAGATGAATTGCCAAAAATCAAAGAATAAATTTAAAAAGAACTATGCTTCAAGAAGACGAGGTTAAGGTTATTCGGTGAGCTCCCAATTAAACTCGGTGAGAACATGCATATCTTTTAAAGTTACAAAATGATTCAGCACTAATTCAAGAAAAAATAGTTATCTAGAGGACATTCGGTAAATCGCCGAGTCTCTCGGAGAGCAAGACCCAGCTTTCCAAATGTCTCGACGTGTAAAATTCCAAGCCCAATTTTCAATTTTTAAACCATCAACTTACGACAGACAAATTAAGGCAATATTCTAAGAAATTCAAGCGTACCCATTACACAATTTTGAGTCGAGGTACTCACACTTCCCTCAATAAGTTAAAATTCAACCAAACAAAGATTTAACCCTAAAAATGATGTTGCCCAATCTACTATTGGGAAAATTCAAGGTGTTTGGTGGAATTTGGGTTACTCTGGCTTATCCCACAAAAAACCAAATATACAACAACAACAATTTGAGTAATTCACACCCAAAATCAATTAAGTTTTGCTAAAATAAAATATTTGACATGCTCGATTAAAAACTAAAACTCGGGCGATCGATTAGGCATATTATCATATCATACAATAGATCAATTAACTACTTAATAGTATGCTCACATTTGAAATTAAAGGAGAATTCAAGACACAAACATCAAAATCAAACAAGGAAACGATTAAGAAAAAGTAAATTTGAGCAATGAAACAAATTTTGATCACAGAAAGATACCCAAAAAAACCTCAACCAAGATATACTATCTAAAATGATATTTAAAGGGTGCAAGAGTCGAGAAATTTAAAATAAAGACAGACTTTCAATTTAAAATGGTTGAAAGGATCTTGGGCCTTTACTTCACGCCTCAGTCGACGAGCTTCATTAAAACCATTGATCTACCCAACGATGCGCTTAGTGGGTTTTTTGCAGCGAATTTTACAAAACTGCAACCACTAAGTTGTTTCAAAGAGTGACCAAAATCGGGATCAATGAACCACTCAGCGAATCGCTCAATGAAATTTAGCAAACCAAATTTTCCTTTATCTTCAAAATTTTGAATTTCAACATGCACATCTAAAAAAATATTATTCAACAGATTAAAAAACAAACCTTGGGTTGCCTCCCAAGAAGCAAATCATTTTACGTAGGTGCATGACATGGCTATGGGATCATGCCTCATTTTTCGGGTTCATCAAAGTATCACTTGGGGGACTCCCTTTCACTCTGGGATTTAAATAAGTTTAGATCTAACCTATTTATGTTTCAAGATGCTTAATAGAAAATGAGAGTCTTTTAACCATTTTGTTCAGAGAAGAGACATCATCTTTTATATGAGCACCTTGTCCGACCCTACCACCCCTTACAAGATACGAGAAAGCATTTCTTTGATCAAGAAACTTTTAGGATTAAACTTTTGTTCTTTTGGATTTTGATGTTCATGAGGAGGAACATATAGTTCTTTGTATCCATATTTAGATCTCCAATTTGCACCATAGTCACGATATTTATGATCTCGATATCTCCAACCATCATCATGATCTCTATCCCAACCTTGATTCCGTCCGACCTTGGATAGCTAGGACGAGAACCTCTCTCTTAGTTTGCCAAGAACTGCACTTCTTAATTGTACATGGCCTCTGAGGGTTCTTCATCAATACTATGCCACTATTAGTTGAGAACGCATTCACAAAATTGTGACCACTTCCCATGACATGCTTTGTCAATAGGTCCATTTAGGATATCATTTCAGCTATTTTTTCATCTCGGTCTTGAATCTTTTCATTTATTCCTTTGTTAGCCCAAGATTCAAAGGAGACACTTGATCTTCTCTTGTGTATCATGCATGATTGATTTTTTTTCATTTCATCAAGAAGGTCAGATGCTATATTAAAGAATTGTCTCATGATTCTAGCCCGAATGAGTTGGTATACAAAACCTTTGATAACCGAGTCTAGACTCTACTAGAGATATTTCAATAACACATCGTCTGACAACCCGGGCATCGGATATTTGAACTAGTTTGGGAAGCTCAACCATGTTTCATGGATAGATTTAACATCAATTCACATGAAGTTCTAAATATTATCCCTCAACTTAACCATAATTGAAAGAGGGAAAACCCTTTTCGTAAAACACATCTGTGAGCTCCTCCTAAGAAGTGATTGAATTCCTTTGTACTTTAGTCAACCACTTTGTTGCTTTCCCCATTAGAAAATAGGGAACAAATAGAGTCAAACTGTATCTTGAATGATGTTCTTGAAGTATACACACATCTACGAAGTTTCAGATGTGGTCATGAGGTTCCTTTAAAGAGAATCTTCATTTGCAACAACTGCAACATTGTGATAATCACATGAAACAACACATTGCCACCATTGAAGGAAATCAAATAGCTCCCGCACTTCCCAACCAATCCTTGTTAATATCATATGATATCTTTATATCACATTATTCCAAAGTTGACTGGCATTACTCCCATTTACACTTATTTCTTATTCTATTTTAAAACAACCAATAAGTTCACAAATAAGATAATTCAACTAAAATAAAATTAGTTCACGACTACACTTCAATAAGCTAGTGTTTGGCCATAAAGTTCAAAATATTCTTCGAAAATATTATTTGGGTGAATAATTAGGTGAAATTTCACCGTGTTTTTTACTATAGTATTTGGGGCATATATTTCACTTTATTTTAGAAAAATATGTTTTATACCCATAAGTTTCAAAAAAAATATTAAAACTAACCATAAGTTTGTATTACAAGTTAATTAGATCTTTGTTGCAACAATAAAAAATAGTGTTCATGAAACTAGAGCAGTATTGTTGCTTTGAGTGAGTGCAACAAGCATCATTCCATAAACTGTGAAGTTGAAAAACACACAACTTTGTTACCCTGAGCCGATTGTTCATCATATCATAAACAACTATATCATCATTTAATATTCACTAAATATTTCATCACTACTTTGGTGTTCACGTAAAAAATTATGTAATAGCTACAAACAACTACTATAGAGGATGATTTTGTAAAAGACTAAAGTTTGCTGTAAAATTTAAAATTTAAATTTTAAAAAGATTCCAAATAATGAGATTTGGCCCAAATACTAGAAAAAACTAGTATTTGGGAATTTGGAATATTTTCCAAATAATGACAAATTATATGAACAAACACTATTTTCCAAAAGTTTTTCCCAAATATAATTTAGAAAATCTATGGCAAAACAGGCCCTAATAGAAGTATAAATGCTCAACTACTCTTCATCCAATTCTAAGTAAGAGTTGGGTTCAGTCCCACAGAGAGAAATTTAGTAAAGAATTCAATTAGAAGTAAAAATCTGGCCTAAACGTTTGTAAAAGTAAAATTTCACAATATTTAAAAAAATTCACAAAGTTTCAACAATTAATATCAAATGGGGGATTCGGCAAATAATTTAAGACAAAGATTACTTCAGCACGAGAAACAACAAATAAGTGATAGAGCCCTAGGAATGTGATCAGTCGAATGAGAATTTCGTGTTGGGTGATTAGTAGTTGTTTAAAGTTTTTGAATATCAATAAATGTAAAAGTAATGTTCTAGAATGTAAACTCGTAAGAACCCAGAAGTAAATAATGTGAAAAATCCTTATCTTCTTTCAAAAATTGTATTTATGTTTTCCTAAAATTTCAACACATAGCCAACTCAGTGAAGTAAGTTGGATTCACCGACCAGTTTAGTGATCCGCCGAGTTTCTCTTCTACTCGCATTTTTGTTTGCAACCTTCATCAAATTCATTCTAGAACTTTTGGTGAGGTAGATCAGTACTATCAATCCATTTGCCATGACAGTGAATTGCCCGTTTGCTCGCCAAATTGGTATGGTATATGGGCTATTTTGCTAGAACTTTAGTCAAACAGCAGGCCTACTCGGTGTGTCACCAAGTTGATTTTGTGAGCTCCAACTTCTCTTTTCCTTAACTTTTCCATTTCTTTTTGAACCAGAATGTCCCTTCTTTACTCCAAACCCTTCATTGCTACATATAAACATATTAACATCAGTTATGGATATAAAACAGGCATTGAGGACACTAAATCCTTTAATAAAATAGTAAAAGAATAAAAGTCCCGGAATCATCAGTTACCTTCTACAATAGCGGGAGTAGTGTTTTACATAAATGGAACAATGCTTTAATTTATCCAAATAAGGGGAATATTAAAGGGACTATCTCATGAAGATCATAATGAACACCTTCGAAACTTTTTGTATATTTCTGGGTCATTTATCTTCAAGAACATTTCATTTAAATCTATTGGGTTGAGAGTTTTACCATTCTCCTTAATGGAAGAAGCGACAAGATGGTTGGGTGAGTTAACAACTGATTCTATCACTTCATGGGAGAAGTTAACCGAAGCATTCTTAGAGAGATTATTATTCTCCCTTGAAAATGGTAAAGCTTAGGGATAACAACAAGACATTCAAAATAGTGGAAAGTGAAACTCTTCACGAAATATTGTTGCAGTTTTGAAAGTTGTTACTAAATGTCCGACACGAGGTGTTCTAGACAATCTACTAATACAATAATTTTATTATAGTCTTCATTCAGTCTACAAATGCTTGGCTGACCAACTTATTCAAAGTAGGATAATACGAAAACCATCTCGAGGTAGCAATAATGTTATTTGATGAAATGACAAAAATAAAGTAAGTACGGCATACTAGAAAGAATCAAGTATCTTATCAATAATGCAGCGTGACAAAGGAAAAAATAGAAAATATCACGAGCATAATGAAAACACGTCAAATATTATGACCCAACTTGACTTGGTATCTAAACATTCCATGAGAGGTGGACTTAAGTTAGTAAATATGTTTGGAAAAAGGAATGAGCAATGAATAGTGTGTGCCATGTTAAGCATAATATAACGATGAGGTACAATTTTTTGAAAGTAAATTGGTTTTTTTTATCCAAAAAATCACATAAGAGAGGGTGGGAAACAAGGTTTGAACAAGGATCAAGAGAATGGTTTAAGAGAGATTTGAGATATTGGGGTCAAAATCGGAGATATAGGGAAGCTAAAAAAAAGATAGATATGTGCCATCTTCAACCAAAGAACTAGCATGACCACAGGAAAGTCAAATGAAAATGCTAACAAGGATCTTCAAAAAGGTTGAGAGCTCCAGTAAGGTGTTGAAGGATTTGAAAAATGATTTCTTCACCTAAACTCAAATAGTTACTCCTCGATTTTTGTTAATCAAGAAACTTGAGACTTAGTTGTGTAAATTTCTTACCCATCGAAATCAAAGGAAAAAAGAACGTGACCTACTTATACCATCCTAAATTGCAAAACTGATTGTTGATGAGTACCAACTATGGCATACCACAACATAAAATAAGGTTTTTCTTGGTCCCAAGTTGAATTTATTGCTTTTAGAAATGTGTGTTGTAAGTATAGGTTAAAATGAATTAAAAAAGTGAAAAATGATGTAGTTGGACGTGCAGGTAACCATTCAATGTTGAACTAAAATTATTGGTTGGATATCTTTATGTTTTCCTTTTGAACAAAATTTGGAAATATGATAACGTCTCATTCGGTGAACAGGGACCTAATCGACGATTCTCGTAATGGCACAAAGCAAACTACATTTAAGCCTCATCGGTGAGGTTATTCTCTTTTATCAAATTTCCACATACATTCCTTAATATTTGTTGCGTTTTAACAAATGTGACTGAAATAAAAAGGTCGAGAGTCTTTTCAAGATTTTAAAAAGCAACCTTTCATCCTTTTGAGTTCTTTCACTTCCCAGACATCTCATAACTGTATTTCCTTTATTTTGTGTCCTCATTTTTGTTTATTTACTTATGTGGAGTGTATTTTGGTGTGTGATTCTTGCTTCCAAGACCCTCCCTCAATTTCCACTTAGTGAGTTTCTTTGAGTTTGTTTTTGAGGCTTTCAGTTATATTTTTGCGTAATATTGATTCGTATGATATGGGTCTCATGTTATATTGATGATGTTGGTGTTTAATTCTCTTGTGGTTGCTTATTTTATTTTAAAATAACCATGCCCATTGACTAGGATAGATAAATTTATGCCTAAACACGCTAAACTTGAATGTGACGGTAAAATGTTAAAATTTACGTAATAGAATTTTTGGGTCTTGATTGAATTAAGTGTGTTTGAAGTGTGACTAGCCCAATATTACCTTGACGACTTGTATTTTTTAAATTAGGGATAGGGTGAGATATTTGTTAAGGGAAATAATTGGTTTTGGCAATACATTATGATATTTGAAGATAGTCTGAGTACCCACGGGTAGACTAGCATTTGTATAGTTTGTAAATTCGATTGGGTAATGGTTATTATTGCACCTTAGTGTAAATGTTATGAATATAGGCATTAGACTAAAAAATAACTATTTGTCAAGTTTGTCTTAGCTCGCCAAGATGATTCGGCAAATCGATGAGTAAGCCCTTAAATCACCTTCTAAATTTTAATAAGTGACCTAGCACGATCTTATTAAGTGGTCTTGTCTTCTCCTATCGAAAATAAATCGATCAATCTCAAAGTGGGAGTAGACATCACCAATTTTTCCAGTCCCTTTTAGTTGTGCATTGTCACTTTTGGCTGACTTGTCTTAGCCCGCTGAAACAATCTCGATGAATCATCGAGTTTTAACTGACTCTAGACTTCATGCTTGAGTTAAAGTAATCCATGTTTTGCCAATTATGGTGAGCTCTCTTTAGCTCATCCAAACTGCTAGGCTAATAGCCTTCCCAGTTGGCGAGCCTCTAAACTTGTTTTAAATTATGTTTGTTTTTAGTTTGTTTTCGACTAACCTTCACCCGATCTTTATTTTGAATTGTTGTATATTTTGGGAAATATCCAAACCAAAAGGCAATAGAATTGAGTCCTCCGAATTTGAGAGAGACTCTCTTTTTCATTCCTCTCTAAAGAGGAACAAAGGGATCACAATAAATGAGCCACCTGAGGCTCCTTGACAACAAACCAGTAATACCTCAAAAAACATAGGTGAAGCTATAGACAAACATGCTTTTAATGAGGGTCTAAGGTCCTAAAATGGTCTATAATGTCGTAATGAGGTAGTGCCTGGAGTTTTAGGTGATTTTGAAGTGAAACGTCAAAGGACGACTAAGACGTTTGACGACATAGTAATCCATGTGCTTCATATCTGGTTATGTGCCTATATGTTTATTTCATGAGATTATGAGGTTCTTATATGAGTTATTATAGTGTCTATAGGCTGTGTGTCAAATTTTATGAAGTTTGGAGGTCAAGCTTCCAAAAACGTCCATGACTTTCGAAAGGTTTGCCTTCAAACGACCTAGTGTGTCTTGGCATGTTTCGTCAAGTTTTACGAGTTTGTTTTGCATGAAATTGATGCGAGATGTCCTAAACTCGTATAGAAACATATTTGGGTTTAAAACGTCTGGGTGAAAGTCCCCAAGGACCAACCAAGGGTCCTTGAGGAATGACCCTTTTCAAGAGCCGAGACTGCCCAAACCAGTCAAAAACGATGGAGGCAATAGATGACTCATTGGCCAGTCGACGCCCCATCAATGGGATTCGCTGGTTAGGAATTAGGAGTGGTAGGAGTCCCTGCAAAAGATAAGTCTACGTCCAAAACCATGGACCAATAGGACGGTTCGTTTGTTGGGAAACGGGCCGTCATTTGGAGTTGTGTGTAAGGGCTGTCAATTTCGCAGCTTCACTGGAAATTCAATGGGTTAGATGGTAATTTCACCCCACGTCCAAATAAGAGAAAAGGTGGTTCCATAGGGGTACTTTGGGTATTTTAAACATGTTTATAGTCCTTAAACAATTAGGATAATTCATTCTTCAAAAATAAAAACACAAAATCCTAAAGAATTCTCTAATACTCCATTGAAGCCAAAAATCAAAGAAGAGTTTATATTGGAGATTTGAGTGGTGGTTCTTCATCAATTTCGTGGATTAGATTCATTAAGGTATGGTTTTTGATCCTTGAAACTCTATTCATCAAATAGCCAATATTCAAAGTGATTTTTAAAGACTTCACAAAAGATGAGTTTTGTAAATCAATCCATGAGTTCTTGCATTAAAGGTTTTAAAGCATTGAATATTAATTGAATTGTTGTTAATTTGATTATTTTAACACAATTAACCTATAAACCCATGTAATTGATGAACCCCAGTTTTTTACTACTTTATGGGATAAGTGATATTGTCTTGATCCTTATGAATTTTAGTGTAGTTTTCTATGCTCTATTGAATTATATAATAATTTTATTTGATTGATGTATAGGTTGTCTTAGATTGATAAATCTATATCGAATTGACGTAGATTCATTGAGTATTATAGTTTATGTATTGAATTGATGATTATTGCCATGGGTAAGGGCCTTATGGTATTGAATTGGATAATTTAGCTATAGATTTAAGTGGTGAGAATGGATTGGTGGTACACTACCTTAATTATACTTATTTTATGTTAATTAGACTTGAATTATGTTATGATTGGTATGGTCCACTTATCGTGGCAGTATTATGTGCTTTACTTGCAATTGATGTGGCCTTGTCGGCGTTACTTTATGTATGATGATGATCATGGCCTTATCGGCATTACTTGAGATATTATGATGATGTGCGTAGTTTATTATGTGAAGTATCATGATATCTACCTACATGTCAGTAATGTGAAAGTATGTGTTCTTCTGTTGACGTTGTTAGGTGATCATGTTAGACTATGACTATGTCATTATATGTATAGTCTTAGAGTTGATGCATGATTGTTCATACTTGATTATATGAGTCTATAATGGTTATATTAATGATGATACATTAGTGGATAGGATGACCTAAAGATGAGGTTGGTTGTGCCTATGTGCTTCTAAAATGACCTGCTAAAGGTCATATGTAAAGTATGGTGTGTCTTGTGTGGTAGACTCGTGTCCCTTACTTGATAAATGTATGAATGTGAATATGATATTTCTTGATTGATGATGATAAAGCCTCTTAGACTTGAATGTATAAATGACAAGTGACCTTCAATGATGCTAAGAGGGACTTTATGTGAAACCTTGAACCTAGTGGTAAGGTTATGAACATTGAATTCAAAAACCGCATTGGTATCCTTCATGTAATGAATGATGGACTTAAGGTTGGTTGGATGGAACAACATCATATCTTCCTTAGGAAAGTCATGATGAGATATATTGCTTCCATTGTAAGGAGGCCCTAGAGGACCTTTATGGTAGGGTGAATGTGATTGGGTTATGAACTTGATAAGGAACCCCTTTGTATGATCATTTAATGGAAATTACTCTATGAGAACAAAGGATAGAACCGAGTTAGTATGGTTTGGGAATTATCTCAAGTGAATAAAAAGACTAAAATACAAAGTAAGCCCTTGATATTCCCGAAACATGTGCCTACATGGTATATGTCCAAGTTCTACCATTGGCAAATAGAACACCCTCTATTGGAATAGGTCACAACTCTGGATTGCATGATTTTCTACCATGGTCTATGTTGGTTATTTCCTATTCTCATCATATGGGATACCTATTAGCATTAGAGAAGTTCTCTGAAGATTAGGTGGTGGTATGGGACACTAGCTAGACATTGGACAACAGGCTTTGAAAATGTAAGTGGGAGTCCCTAGGTCTTCTTCAATACCATTACTTAAATGTCCTTATGTGATGAATATCTCTTAAATGAACTAATGAATGTGATGATTTAAGTTAAGAAATGATGTTAAATAAATAAGTACTTATCTAGAGTAGTTAAGGGTTGTCTAGTTAGGTGTGAAGAAGGCATAGGAATGTTCACTTTGTATCTTACCTAAATAAGTTTTCGGAATGACTATAGTAAGGGAAAATGGTTTATTATGTAGACATGATTTAAACATAGGTAGTCTTAAGAATTATTTAGGTAATCTTAAAGAGGTGAATCATGAACTTTATCTTCTTGATTTAGTTAAGCAAGTGTCATTATAACCTTTGGAAGGGAAAATGTCATATTATATCTATGCTATTGGATTAGGTGAGAATGATCTATCCAACATAATTTTTAGGATCTCTTCAGTGTGTGTGAAAGGGATTGTATGTGCCGTCGCTTCACAACTCACTCAAGTGAACCTGAGAATCACCTTTGGTAGGAGGATCTCATGTTGATGTGATTGATTTATTGTAAGTGTGTGTAACTCGTTATTGGACTATTGTTAAGATCCTTTGTGATAAGGATTGGTGATGTTGAAGATGGAATGGTGGTAATATGACCTAATTTCTTGTATATTGTGTAGTATAGGTATTGAATTGTGTTTATTGGTATGGTCCACTAATAGTGGCGGTGCTTATTTGTTATGATTGTGATGAATATGGCTTTGTTGACACATATATGCGAGTTATGTTGATATCATGTTATAACTTGTATAGTTGAGTAATGTAAAGGATTATATGATATAGGTATATCTGTGGGATTGAAGTATGATTCTTTCTAATTGACTATATGAGTCTTATATGATCTATGTTGATATATCTATAAGAATGGATGGGTGAGTTGTAGTAGATGTAGTTGTCCCTATGTGCTACTTGAATGTTATTGTACATTTGATAAGATGATGATGTGTGTGTCTTGTTTTGGTAGACCTATGTCATTCTACTTGATACATGAAGAATATGAATATGAACATCTTGACTTAGTAGGCTTATGCACCTTTGTCAGGAATGTGTATGAATGAATGTTTAATGAAAGTCTAGGATCGGTAGACCTAAGATGGTACCCTTCTAAGTATTACTGGTAAGTGACCTTAAACATGTAAAGAAGGTCAATAAGTTAGAACCTTCAATATAGAAAAATGGTTATGATATCCTTCAAGTTGAAAGTCTTAATAGTATCCTTCTTATACTATTGATGGACATAGGGATAGGTCGGTTAGTACGACATGAAACTATCTCTAAGAAATTTATCGATCTATCCGTATTGACAATTGAGTGGATCCATCCCTGGTATTGTGATTGAACTTACTCTATGTGAACATGGCTAGCACCGAGAAAATTTGTGTTTGGTAGTGGCTCTACTTGAGAAGGAGACTAGAGTACAATGAATCCCTTGACCGAAGTAGGGTAAACTCCAGATTCCATTCCTAGCTAGTATGGTCTATGTCGGCAAATGCCTATTCTCATCATGTGGGATGCATTCGAGTGTTGGAGAAGTTCTTCAACATGTAGGTAGCTGAATGAGCCGCTATCTGTACATAACACAAATACTATTTAAACAATAGGATGTGGTTTCCCTAGTTCTTATCCAAGACAATTATGTGAAGTCCTCTAAACGCTTAATAATATCTTAATAGACTTAATGAATGATTATGACTTAAGTTAATATATGTAGAACAAAAAGGATCCCTATCTAGGGTAGCTTTGAGGATTGCTTAGGTAGGCTTGGAGATGGTGTATGGGCGGTCACTCCATGTCTTAGTCAAGTGAGTCTTAGAGTAACCTTGGGTATACAGTCTAAGTAACGAAAAAAAGTATTCTCATCCGACGTAGTCTTAAGGATTATTTAGGTGTGCTTGAGGAGGGTGTATGAGCGGTCTCTTCTTGTCTTACTTAAGTAAGTCTTAGGATAAACTTTGGTATGAGGGTTATATACTAATGGTTTGAAGTGATGTTAATCTTATATTGTATATTGCTAAGAATATGTCTTATATGTTTGAATATCGACTTGTAAGTGGTTCTTATACTTGTTTTATGAGGTTTTCCCGAAAAGAGCATGAAAACATACTTTAAAACAAATGTCCTTTTAGCATGGTTTTATTGCATATCACCATACTTAGCGCATTAAAATGTAGTAATTCCACATAATGTTTTATCTCTAGTGGTGCAGGTGGCAAATGAGGAGTATATTATGAGCAAGCTTTGAATTAGCATCCTTTCAAGCATGTTTTGTTTTTTCCTCAATTGATTATAGGACATAGCTATGTTTAGATATTTTTTGCAAAATACATTGTATGACACATTGATATTTTCTATTTTGTTTATATATGTTCCATGACCCAAGATATCCGTGAGTCTAAGATAGCTACAAAGAGACTTAGCCTTTCCTATGTTTTCTATGACCGAGATGTTGAACTTTGGTTCCATTACTGTGAAAAAAATTTAATTCCGCACTACATTTCATATACATATATGCAATGAATGATGTCTAAGGGATTGTGCAAGACCTCCGAGAGGTAGAATACGCCGTGTGGCGACTTGAAGGATTCCCTATCTTGTAGGGTGTACTTTGGGTCGTGACAAATCCCATTTCACCAGTAGATCTCGCGCAAATCACGGTACATCTTAGTGACTATTAGGTGAATAAAATATCGAGAACTATGGATTTCTAAAAAGATATGCTCGCTCAAGTCACTAATAATAGGAACACACAAACTACCTTGATATTTAAGTATATCATATCCCCATTTCGAGAAAGCCTCTATGAACTTTTTATGCACCACTTCCTACAATTCAACCAGAGTTATATGACCTTACTTGGCTTTCATATCCAGCACAAAAAACACAATTCTGACCTATTTTGAACCATAACCCCACCTTTGTTAGAGTCCACCAGAATAACACCCAACCGTACAAATAATGAACATCTCAAACTAAATCCTTCTTATCATCCTCGATATGAGCAACATTGACAATAGCTTACCAACGAAGAGAATGAACCACCATATTTCTTTTACTGGGGTAATAGAGAACACTCATATCATAATCTTTCAGTAGATCAAGCCATCTTCTTTGGCAAAGATTTAGATCCTTCTGACTAAAAAAATATCACAAACTCATGTTATTGGTAACAATATCTACATAGACCCATAAAAACAATTCCTCTAAATCTTTAAGGCAAAACCAACCAACGCTAACTCAAGTTCATGGGTAGGATAATTCTTCTCATAAATCTTAAATTGTCGTAAAACATAGGCAATAACTTTCCTTTTTTGCATAAATACACATCTGATGCCAATTCTCGAGGCATCACAATAAGCAACAAAACCATCAATCCTTTTCAGTAAGGTTAACACTAAAGAGGAAGTAACTTTACTATTAACTTCCTGAAAACTCCTTTCACATGCTTTGGACAATAAGAACTTAACCTTTTTTTATTCAATGTTGTTAATGAAGAATCAATAGAAGAAAACCCTTCAATGAACCATTTGTAGTAACCAACTGAACCCAAGAAGTTATCAATTTTCGAAGGGGATATAAGTCTAGACCAACTCTTAATAGGATATACTTGAATACCCTTACTGGTAATAATATTACCAGGAAAAGGTAAGGACCTTACCCAAAATTCACATTTGATAAACTTTGCAAAAAGTTGTTGGTTCTTGAGAATTAGCAACACAATCCTAAAATGGTTGATGTCATCATCCTCACTTCTCGAATAAATTAATATATCATCAATAAACATAATCACAAACATGTCCTGATATTGTCTAAAAACCTTATTCATCAAATCCATAAACGTTGTAGAGCATTAGTCAAACCAAAAAAAATCACTAAAAACTCATAATAATCATACTGAGTTCGACAAGCCGTCTTTGGAATGTCATCTTCCCTTAACCTTAATTGGTTATAGCTTGACCGAATGTCAATTTTGGAAAAGTAACTCGCTCCTGAAGCTGGTCAAAGAAAATATATCTATCCTTGGGAGAGGATACTTATTCATAACGGTAAACTTGTTCAATTGCCAATAGTCTATACACATACGGAGAAAACCATCCTTCTTCCTAACAAACAAAACTAAAGAACTCCATGCAGAGATTTTGGGTAAGATGAAGCCCTTATCTAACAAATCTTTCAATTTCTTATGTTCTAATGGATCCATTCGGTAAAAAGGTATAAAGATAGGTTGTATGTTTGGGATAAGTTCAATACATATTTTATTTCCCTTTCAGTACGGAAACTCTTTAACCACGTAGAACGACTCAAGAATATGGGTTACGGAATCTGCATTCCTTTCCATAAATTGATGGTGAATGCAACCCTTACCAATCATCTTTCTAGCTTTAGGACAAGAGAAAAATGACCGGTAGGCATAGATATTCCCCCTTTCCACTTTAGATCAGGCTTATTAAGGAACTAAAACTTGACTACTATAGTCAATAAAAAATATAACATGAGTACAACCAATCCATACAAAGTATAACATCAAAATCTAACATATTCAACTCTACCATATCAATAAGTGTAAAACTCTATGAGATAAGGAAGGACACTTTGTATAGACCCTCTTACCCACAATAGAATCAACAACTAAAGGAGAGGAAAAAAATGATATAGCAACATGTCCGGAAGAATATTAAACCTCATAGTCACATATGGTGTCATACAAGAGAAGGTAGCAACATGATAAAGTAAATATCAACTTGGAAGACATTCAACATATGGGTAGCCAAACCACTTAGAATAGGTTAAAGGTCAGGTTGAGACCTTTGGCTATTATCTTCTTCATTCTTAGCAACCGAAGGATAATCTTTTATTTTGTGTTCCATCTTACCACACCCAACACAAGCATCGGAACCCGCTAGAGATTTACCCTCATGTTTTCTTCCATAGTTAGCACAAGTAGGTAATAAATACCCACCACCATTTACTTCTTGATTCATAATATTACACACCCAATCTTTGTTTAACTTAGAAGAAAAATCAGAGGAACCATGTCTAGAAAACCTTTGTCGAAACTTAGAACATCCTTGCCCATTGTACCATGCATGTGACAAGTTACCATCACTATTTTTAGCCCTTTTTGACTTCCTATACTTCTCCTTGAGTTTCTCTTTATATATTTGTTGATCATGAACCATGTGACAAGAATTATCCCTGTAATTGATAGGCATGGTGGTACGACACTCCTTAACCACCATTTCGTACACACTCAAAACCAACTTGCTCATCCTCCCATAGGGTCAATAATTATTGTAAGAGCATATCGAGACAATTTTGTAAACTTCAAAAAATACTCCTTCACACTCATACTTCCTTAAATAAGGTTCAAGAGCTCAAGCATCTTTGCTTCCCTTATCTCAATGGAAAATAACCTATTAAGGAAATACACCTTAAGCTTTCCCAATTGAGAGGATCCACATCTTCCAATCTCCCTGCTTTCCATTAATTAAACCTAATTTAAGCGACACTCTTAAGTCGATAAGTGACCGACTTACCCTTTTACACCGGCGTCACTTCTATTATAATCAATACCTTGTAAACCTCATCAATGGACTGGTAAGGATCTCCCTTGACTTTAGAACTATGAAACCCCGAACGATTCATTCTAGTAAAGTCCCTCACTTTAGATGCCGTTGTACCCACATTTGATTTCTTGGGAACCACAACATCCTTATTGGATTAAGCCTTCATAGATTCGGAAAACACATGAAAAGACCCCTAAACACCACATTAGTCATTTGCTCGGCTAAAGTGTCGACGCGAGCTTGATGAAATTGAGAAGGAGCTTCTTGTTATAATCTTTTCTAGTAGCCATCTCCGTTGGAATATCAGATAGGTACGAGGAGAGAGACCTTATAGAGTTAAACTCTATCACACGACTTAGGATTAATGAAAGAAGTAGAGTTTCCTAAATATCTCGTAGCTTTTCATTCATATGCTTGAACCTCTTAATACTCATGAACAAGACTCTATTCGATGTGGCTTATGAGACTTTCTAGGACCTTTAAAAACGTTGTGCTTTGATTAACAAGTTTGTTTGTCCCAAGGTAACCCCTAGGCATAACATGGTTTATAAGACCCCAAAAGGCCCCATACAACCCACTTAAATTTTATTCATACAAAAAAGAGAAACATTTCAAGTCCAAAAAAAGTTATAGAAGTAATGCGGAAGTCTAAAACATTAGTGTCAAATCCATCTAGTATTTAGGGGTGAATCTACGCAAAGCCCATATGTCAAGTTCCAAAATTGAAAATAACTAAAGGCTAAAAATAATAAATGTCTACTTCTCAAAGCATGACGACTCGCCAAATCTCGAAATATCCTTAACAAACTCTAGCCACGAAAATTGATAATTTGGACCCCGCTACACTTTTTTTGAAAAATGAATTTGGACCCCGCTACGCATCACGGACCTAGTTCTAATCTTGATAATGATGGGATTAAATAAAAAGTCAAGTTGGACTTTTGTTATAAGGTCCAACTAGTGTTGGCGTGTTTAGGGTAATTTGGGAGGGCTAATATACATAGTTTTTAGTCATTTTACACACATTCCCCAATTAAAAACACAAAACACTCAATAAAAAGTCAAAAAAGTATTAAAGCTCTTCCTTCTCTCTAGTTTCTCTCTCTTAAATGTTCATTGAAGAAATTAGAAGCTCCAAGAACAGGACAAATTCTCAAAGGATTCAACTCAATTTCGTGGCTAAATACTCATTAAGGTATGGTTTCTTTCACTCTTGGGACTCCTTTCGCCAAGAGGTCCCTCCAAAGATGCTTTAAAACTTCCCAAAATATAAGGTTTTTCTCTACATATGATTCTCCTTTGAAAAACGAAATGATGAATCAATTATAATGAATTATGATTACTTAAGGTTGGTTAGGTGTATAATAATTGATAATTATTGTTGTTCACTTGAAATTCGATTGGACCTATGTTCTTCCCCAATTCAATAAATGTTGGATTTTATATGGTGAATTGATTGAAGATAATTAATATATGAATTGTTTAGATTGGAGTTAGTTATGTTATGGCTTCATGAGTTACCTTATATTATGTGTTGTTTATACATTATTGGGTGATTGAAACATCAATTCCCATTAAGGACAAAAAGGTATGAATGTTGGTTCTTTCTTGAAGTCAAGTATGAAAAATGAATTACTTGGATAGTAACGATGCTATATCTAATATGTTATTGTGGTGTTGAGGACAAGGTCTACTCATCCTTAACCTGATACACTTGAATTAGCTATGAAGTATGTATGTATGCTATGGTATGATTGTTATATGATTGAAAGGTAATTCTCATGATTATAATAAATTGTTAATATGAAAGGTTTACTCTTATTTGTTTGTAACTGACAGGATTGTTCTCACTTATGAACACCAATGAGCTATTCTGATAAGATGTTTACATAAGAGTCTAGTAAAGGCTCATGTGAACTTATGTGATGACTAAATATGATTACTAAAAGGAATATATACTTAGCACCTAAAGGCATGTACATGAGGTGGGGTCTCACGTTTAATAAGCCCGGCTCCCCACATGGGTTTCTTCACGTTTAGCAAGTCTAGATTACTAATATATGTGTTGTCTAATGAGATAGAAACTCCACATTTAGAAAGTTAGGGTTTCTAGCAACAATCTCCTTGATCCTTAACTATGTGCCCACATAGGACTCTAGCTTAGTGGATTCACCTAGATTGCATGTACTAATGGCAATACCTTAGGCAAGTGTTAACCCTCTCTTTTCGATGTGGGAGTATGTCACAACCCAAAACGCGTCGTGAGGGGCACCCACACTTAGCCTCCTATGTGAGCGAACCAACCAATCTAAACCCCATCATTTCAAACATAATGAACAAAATACAATGCGGAAAACTTAAAACTCATTAATAAAAAATAGATTAATAACTTCTAAAACTCAAACACTTATTATTATACCCAAAATCTGGAAGTCATCATTACTAGAACATCTATCCTCGAATTACTAATTCTAAGAGTATCTAGAAAGCTAAAATAAATATAAAGTTAGTCCATGCCGGAACTTCAAGGCATCAAGATATGAAGAAGAAGATCCAGTCCAAGCTAGAAGCGTTAGATCACCCTGAAATTCAGTGTAATGAAGACTCGGCTAAATGTTGTGCACTAAACTAAGGTGATGGGGGCAGGCAACACTCGATGTCTCCTGACCGTTGTTTGTAGGCTAAGAGCGATGCACACAATCAATGCCCAAGGACAGCTGCGAGATTTACACGAGACATGGTCCATGTAGAAAGTCAACGGACGATGCTAATTCATTAATTTGAAGGCTACAAACAATGCTAGCAGCCCATGTCAGACATCGGCTGGACGTTATGTATGGGACATGGTCGATGAAGAAAGATAAAGTGTGATGACCAATAGGTGATGTGCATACGCCATAGGTGATGTGTCTGGTCCACACCCGATGTTGCCCATGCAATGGGAATAGTTTTGGACTAATGCGACAGTCCACCACTAGTGTCGCCTTGTCAATACCTGTTTTCATTGACTGATGTGGCTTGTTCGATTTCGATAGGCCACAACTGATGTTTCCAAGTCGATGCACTTAGACAATGGCTTAAATGGTCATGCTTATGTCCACACGACATATCTTATGTATGCAAGCCTTGGCTGATGTTGCATGTCGTTTGCCATCGTCGCATATCACTGGCCAACGGTTCTTGAAATATACACACATTCCTCATCCATGTTTGTTTGCCCCTGCAAAATACGCATGCCATTGTCCGACGTCTTTTTCTAGATTTGCACATGCCATGACAGATGCATGTTGTCCTTGGCGTATGCTGCCTATCGTTGTCTTATATCTTAAACCATTGAGTGCAGGCTATAGACGATGCTGACAGGTCATATCTTATACAACAGACTATTTTTAGAGGATACGAACGATTGAGGCAAACCATCTTGGACATTGGCAGACTGATATGTGCAGGCTAAAGACGATGTTATCATGCCACTTTCTACGTTGGTAGATCGATATGTGTAGGATGAAGACAATGTTGGTAACCCATGTTTGGCGTTGGCTGACCTTTGTGTAGGCCAAAGGCTATGAGGGAAAACAAAGTGTGAGGATGGCTGACCATGTTGTGCAAACCAAAGGTGATACGGGCATACCACGCCGATGTCAGTTTCCCATTGTGTGCTAGACAAAGACAAGGCGGGTAGGCAAAGCCTGACATAGGTTTGCCCTTGTGTGCAGGAAAAAGGCAATGCAAGCAGACCATGTTGAACGTCGGCTTCCATTTTGTGCATTCCAAAGAATATGGGGGAAGTCTACGTCGAATGTTGGTTGACTATTGTGAATTCCAAATGCGATGCGGGAAGGCGACGCTTCACGTCAGCAAAGTATCGTGAAGGAAAATTAAATAGAGAATGGAAATGTCCGACATCATTTGTTCATTGTGTAGGCCAAAGTTGATGGGGGAAGGCAACACTTTACGTCTCCTCACCATTGTTTGCATGCAAAGGAAGATGGGGAAAGTCCACACCCCACATCGAATAAGCGATGTGCACAAACCACAGCCCTAATGGGCCTTTCATCGACGATGTCAGTTGAGAAATATGCAGGTTATGATGGATATGGGTAGCCCACGTCTGACGTCAGCAGGACATATTGTGTAGGACAAGGGCGATGAGGAAAGAACATGCTCGACTATTAAAAAGTTTTGTTCATAGGCCACGACCGGTGCGGCTGGTCCATGTCGAACGTCCTGTAAGTTTGGCGCACAAACTAGTGCCGATACGGCAGCCTACAACCATTGTCGTATTAAAATACCTCTTGTTGTTGGTTGATGTCGCTTGACCTTAGCGGAGAGGCATTCGTAGATGTTGCTAGTTGTCAGCCTACACCGAAGTCACCTTACCGTCACGCTACAAATTATGCTGACTATTGTTGGCCAATGTTTCTTGCCCGAAGCACACCAAACATGGCTGATGTAGCCTGATGTAGGTCGATGCAAAGGTTGCCCAGCCAATGCACATATGGCATAACCAATGCGTGTAGGACTTAAGAAAATCAAAAGGCCAAGCCCGACGTCAACTGACTATTTTTCCAGCAAAAACATGATGGGCGCAGGAAACGCCTCTGTCTCTTAACCATTGTTTGTAGGACAAGGGATATGGGATTAGTCAACGCCTGATGACAGTTTAGCAATGTGCCAAAGCCACGACATATTCGGGCATTCCATGACCAAAGTCATTTGAGCAATATGCAGGCTACGACTGATGCAAGCTACCCACATTCGATGTTAGATGGCCATTGTGGGGAGTCCAAAGGCAATTGTTGAAGGATAAATTGATGACCGTTGAGTGATGTGCAAGTTCCACAACTTATGCGCCTGTCCAAAACGAATGTCTCTTGGAAGATTCCTTTTGACTTTGGTTGATGTCGTTTTCCTAAAGCACACTAGGCTTGGCTTATCCTTCCTGCCATTTTTAAACATTGATGTCGACCAACGGTTTTTCACACGTCACAGCTGATGCGTGCATGCATTGTCCTATATTTTCTCTTATTGGCCAACCTCTCTTGAACAAAGATCACAATCCTTGGTTGATGCCACTTACAGTTTGACGAAGTCGTTTACCTGATGCCCACATGCCACATCAAATGTGTGGCCAGTTGGATCTCTTAATTCCATAACACAAATTTTTACTTAGAGGAATACACATCGTTTTTTCAAATATTCATAATGAACATGTAAAACCCAAACATGCACGTTCTAAGGTACAATGAAGCATGAGCTTTCACAAATAACTTTATATATATGTATACATACATATATATATATACATACATACATATATATATATATATATATATATATATATATATATATATATATACATACATATATATAGTAGTTATTTTTTTGTATGTTTTTGGGTTATAACGAAAATAAGGAATAACTTAATTAAACATATGAAAAATATAAAAATAATGTAACAAAAATCACAAATACATGTAGTAGCCTTAAATTCAACAATTTTTAAAAAAAGTTATTTTTCATAAGTAAATCTCAAAAATGAACAATTGATTAATAGAGAATAAGAAAAATATGACAAAATATAAAATTAGTCCAAACTTTAACATATAAATAGAGTAATCTTAAATCCAATAATTAGACTATTCTTAATTTTTCTTTTTGTTTAGTCAATCCTCGAAACTTAGAAAAACTTAACAAAAATAATAATAACGCCAAAAATTCACAAATAAATATAGTAAACTGATTTCAATAATTTCACAATTTTTTTTTCTTATTTTTGTTTGTAAAATCATGAAAAATAGGTAATTGTCGAGTAACAAATATGAAAAAAATATTATAAAATTAAATTCATCAATATCTAGAATTTCTAAGGTTTTTAAATTTTTTTTTGTTAATCTTGGAAAATGGGTAATTAATTATAAAAATTATGAAAATATATAAAAGTAATGGAAAAAATTTACAAATATATAGTTTTCATAAAATAACAATTTCAAGAATTTTTTTTTTGGTGATTCCCGAAAATGGGTTATTAATTAATTAAAAAAGCAAATATGAAGAAAATTTAAAATTAAAGACAAAAAATCACAAATAAATTTAGTAACCTTAAATTCAACAGTTTCTTAATTTAAATTTTTAAAATGTGTAAAAACTAAAAAACTACAAAAAAAAATTTAAAAAAAGTCTAAACCATATTAAAATGCTCGAAAATACTTCTTAAGATGTGAAACTTATGATCAAGTACATATCTGTACAAATAAAAGATGTTTTAACATTGGACGAACCATTAACAAAATGAAATAGATAAGAATAAACGACGTGAGGTGGAAACGTTGAGAATAAATGATAAGAAATATTTGAATATGCTATGCAAGTAGTGCGTTTCACACTTTTGATTTTTGTACGGAATGGACATCCGCAAATTTCTGACTAGACATCGATCAATTTCTTTGCATGCGACGTTGCTCCTCTACCAAATGCAAGACACAAACGATCTGGGTAGGTACTTTCGGTGTTGCTAGTTCGAAGTGTGTTGGCCACAGGTGATGTTGCCACAACACGTTTAACATCGGTAAACCGATGTGTGCACGCTATGGACAATATTGGCAGGCCACGTCCAATAATGGCATATGGATATGTGAAGTCTACAGCTGATGATAGATGGGAACTTCTGACGTTAGATAACAGATGAATGAAGACCACAAATGATAGTTGGAGCACACGTTTGAACTTGATAGACCATAGTGTGCATGTAAAAGGCGATAAAAGAAGGATACATTGATGTCCTCTTACCAGTGTGTGTAGGCCAAAGGTGATGTAGGTGGGCCACACAGATGACAGATGAGTTGTGTATAGAAGCCACAAAAGACTTGTGCAGTACATGAAAGAAGTCGTCAAAGAAATGTGCAGGTTACGACCAATGAGGGCAACCCACATCTGACGTTGATTGGTCATTGTATGCATGCCAAGGACGATGGGGAAGTCAAAGACTAACAATCTCTAAGTGATGTGCAAAGGCCACAACCGATGCAGACGGTCCACACATGACGTTGGTTGAGAGAGTGAACAATAAACGACTTATGCGGCAGTCCATGACCCATTTTTCCTGATTGATACTGCTTTAGATTGTCTAATGTCGATTGCTCGAAGCACACTAGGCTTGGCTGATGCTTTCTACCATTGTCAATGTTGATGTGGCCCTGCCAATGTGCACACGCCATGGCTAATGTGTGCAAACCTTGGCTAATGCTACGTACCATTGGCCAACATTGCTTGCTCGAAGATCACATACTCTAGTTGATGCTTCCTAACGTTGGACGATGCAAATGTCGTCCAACCGATGCACACATACAACGAATAATGCATGCAAGCCCATGCTAATGTTGCATTACAATGTCCAACATCACTTTCCAATTGCGCACATGCCAAGTCATATTCTTGTAGACCTTGGCAGAGGCTGATTTCCATTGGCCAATGTCATTTTCCCGAAAATCACAGTTCTCGACTTATTGTTCCTGCCGTTGGCTTATGTCAATGGTACCCAACCGACGGACACACGCCATGGGTTATTAGTGCATACCTTGAATAATGGTGCATTCAATTGTCTGATGACGCTTGCCACATGCTCAATAACCACGTTAGATGTGTGAATACTTTGTCTTTTTTTGCCTATTGTTGGTCGACATCACCTTATCGATGCATGTTTAAACAAATGTCATCGAGTCGATTCACAGAAGACACTACTGATGTGTTCATGCCTTGACGGATCTTTCCATCCATTTGATTGGTGTCACCTAACTGATGTATGTAGAACTCAACCTATGTAACTGATTTGATGTGCACACGCCAGAGTAGATGTGTACATGACATAGTGCAGTCCTTGGTTGTAGTCCCCATTTGGTAGATTACACCGCTTTGCTGATGCATGCATTCCAAACCGATGCTTCCTAGATGAACTCAGACCAAGACTTAAGTCACCTAGCTTATGTGCACATGACATGGCTGATGCGTTAAGTCCGTGGTTGATGTTGCATGTTATTGGACGAAATCTCTTGCCAGATGCGCACATGCCACATCTGTATATGCAGGTCTTTGCAGATACAACATGCCATTATCTGAAGTCTCTTTTGAGATACGCACATTCCAACCTAGTACCTAATTCAGCATGCAATGTTCTCCAAAACTTAGACGTAAATTGCGTACCTCTATCTGATATGATGGAGAGTGGAACTCCATGCAATCGCAAAACTTTCGAAATGTAAAGTTTGGCTAACTTCTCTGCGTTGTAAGTCACCTTGAACGGAATAAAGTGAGCAGACTTAGTTAACCTATCAACAATTACCCAAATGGAGTCATACTTACCTAATGTCTTTGGAAGACCAACCACGAAGTCCATTGCAATTCTCTCCCACTTCCATTCAGGAATGGGCATTCGCTGACAATTTGGACATTTGGCAACGAAATCAACAATGTCACGCTTCATTCTACTCCACCAAAAATGTTGCTTTAGGTCACGATACATCTTGGTTGCACCAGGATGTATAGAGTACCTTGAACTATGTGCCTCTGTCAGAATAGTGTTGATCAAATCATCAACGCGGGGTACACATACCCTTCCCTTGATTCTCAAAACACCTTCCTCATCGATTTGTGCTTCCTTAGCCTCTCCTCGCAATACTTTATCTTGGATCCGGATTAGTTTCTCATCGGTAAACTGCTTTCCTTTAATCTTGTCAAGAAAAGAAGATCTTGCCTCCACACAAGCCAACAATTCTCCCTTCTCATTTACTTCTAACCTCATAAAGTCGTTAGCCAGAGTCTGAACCTCTCTAGCCAATGGACGTCTAGAAACTTGCAAGTGAGCTAGACTTCCCATGCTCCCTGCAGTTCTACTTAAACCGTCTGCCACAACATTAGCCTTTCCCGGATGATACAAGATAGTGATATCGTAGTCCTTCAGTAGTTCCATCCATCTCCTCTGTCTCAAATTCAAATCTTTTTGAGTAAAGACATACTGTAGGCTACGATGATCCGTGTATACTTCACACTTAACTCCATATAGATAGTGTCTCCATTGCTTTAAGGCAAACACTACCGCAGCCAATTCCAAATCATGGGTCGGATAATTACATTCGTGCACCTTTAATTGCCTTGAAGCATAAGCAATTACGTTCTTCTCTTGCATTAGCACTGCACCCAAACCCGAATAGGATACATCACAATAGACAATGAAATTCTTACCTTCCACTGGCAGGGTAAGGATTGGTGCGGTAGTCAACAAGGTCTTGAGTTTCTGAAAGCTTTACTCACATTCGTCCGACCATACAAATGGAACATTCTGCTTAGTCAAGTTCGTCAATTGGGAAGCAATGGAAGAGAATCCCTTGACAAATCGACGGTAATAGCTAGCAAAACCAACAAAGCTCCTTATTTCTGACACATTAGTAGGTCTTACCCAATTCTTCACTATCTCAATCTTAGAAGGATCCACTATCACCCCATCCTTAGAAACCACGTGTCCCAAGAAGGACACTGAATCTAGCCAAAACTCACACTTGAAGAATTTTGCATAAAGCTTTTTCTCCCCTAACACTTCCAACACAATTCTCAAATGCTTCTCATGTTCCTTCTTACTCTTGGAATATATCAGTATATCATCGATGAATACAATCACAAAGAGATCCAGATATGGCTTGAAAGTCCCATTTATCAAGCTCATGAAAGTGGCAGGGGCATTCGTAAGCCCAAAATACATTACTAAGAACTCATAATGCCCATACCTGGTCCGAAAAGCAGTCTTGGGCACATCCGTTGCCCGTATTTTCAATTGATGGTAGACAGATCTCAAATCGATTTTTGAGAAGGTACAAGCATCTTGTAACTGATCGAACAAGTCATCAATGCGAGGAAGAGGATACTTGTTCTTGACAGTTACTTTATTTAGTTGCCTGTAGTCTATACACATCCTAAATATTCCATCCTTCTTCTTCACAAACAACACAGGAGCACCCCAAGGAGATGCACTTGGTCTAATGAAGCCTTTTTCTAACAATTCTTGAAGTTGAGCCTTTACTCTCTTAACTCTGCGGGAGCCATTCTATAAGGGGGTATAGAAATGGGGCGAGTCCCCGGTTCAAGATCGATGCAGAAGTCAATATCCCTATCTGGTGGCATACCAGGAAGGTCTGCGGGAAATACATCTAAAAACTCACGGACTATCGAAATCGACTCAATTGAAGGTACTTGGGTAGTATCATCCCTGAGGTGTGCCAAGAAAGATAAACACCCTTTACTAACCATTCTCTTAGCACGAAGAAAGGAGATGATGCGAATTGGAGTGGAAGTGTAGCCACCCTCCCACACTAACGGATCTGTCCCAAGCTTGGCTAACGTCACAGTTTTAGCATTACAATCCAAGATTGCAAAGTTTGGAGAAAGCCAAGTCATACCCAGAATTACATCGAAGTCAACCATTTCTAAGATAACCAAGTCTACATGAGTATTGCTCCCCACAAAAGTCACCAGACAAGACCTATATACTTTTTCAACTATCACAGACTCACCCACCGGAGAAGAAACACGAATAGGCATGTCAAGCAATTCACAATGTAAATTAAGACCATTAGCAAATGAGGAAGATACATAAGAAAATGTGGATCCAGGATCAAACAATACAGAATCCATGCAATCACAAACCAAAAGATTACCTGTGATAACAGCATCAGATGTCTCCGCTTGAGACCGCCCAGGGAAGGCGTAACAATGGGCCCTATCACCTGTTTGCTCGTTGCCCCTACCATGCTGCGCCGCAGTAGTTCCAGTTTGCTCGCCACCCCGGTTGGTTCGGTGACCACCATTACCTCGGCCCCCACGTTTTCCAGAATAGCGGCCTCTTCCCTGACAACCTCTACCTCTAACTATTGGAGGTCTGTAACTCTGTTTTGGACAATAGCTCTTAATGTGTCCAGTCTCCCCACATCCATAACACTCTCTGGATTCAAGAATCGGCCTCTGTGAGAAAGACGAAGTCTGGGGATAACCACCAAACTTAGAGAAATGTTGGCCGGTCTGAGGTGGACCCCCAACTACAGTCTGTAGTGAAGACTGAAGAGGTCGGGCGGGGTAACCTCCTGAACCCTGTCCTCTGGAGTAAGAACCATTAAACTCACCTCCCTTACGAAACCTTTTTGATGTCGATGCCATGGTGAAGTCATCTGGCTTCACTCCCTCTACCTCTATCACAAAGTCTACCACTTCTTGAAAGGATTTCACTGTAGCTGCTACCTGTAAGGCTGAAATTCGCAACTCTGATCTCAACCCCTTCACAAAGCGGCGAATCCGCTCTTGTGGACTGAAACATAGTTGGGTGTCATACCTGGATAATGCGCGAAACTTAGCCTCGTACGCAGTAACCGACATCCTACCTTGCTCTAGGCTTAGAAACTCATCTCTCCTCCTATCCCTCAAAGTACGGGGGTATATACTTCTCCATAAAAAAGCTAGAGAATGATGCCCAAGTCATAGGTGGTGCCTCTGTTGGTTGACACTCAACATGTGACCACCACCACATTTTCGCGTTCCCTTTAAACTGATAGGTCACAAACTCAACACCAAATCGTTCTACTATACCGATCTTGTGTAGTTGCTCATGACAATCGACCAGAAAATCGTAGGCATCCTCTGATTCATCACCCTTGAAGACTGGAGGTTTCAATTTCAAGAACTTGCTGAAAAGTTCATGCTGATCACTCGTCATTATAGGCCCTGTAGTCAACCGAGGAAACGTGCCTATTTCCAATGAGGCATCCATGCGGGGAGCCATAGTAGCTGCATGTTGTACCTCCGGAACCGGAGGTGTTGGTGCAGAAAACACTGGAGGTGTCTGGCCCTGATCAGTTAACCCGCTAAGATAAGCAAGAACCTGAGTGATCAACTCTGTGGTAGGTTGGGGTGGCAATTCCTCATTATGTACTTGTTCATTCCCATCATCCTCACCCTCTCTTACCACTTCCTCAGTTGGTGGAGGAGTCACCTCCCTAGTACCAGATGGGCTAGGTGCTCGTCCTCTTCCTCTAGAGGACGTCCTCCCACGACCTCTTCCACGGCCTCTTGTCACTACTCCTCTTCGAGCTATAGCCCCAGTGGCTGGCTCAGACGCTTCTTGTCTTGCCGATGTTGATGTTGGCGCAGTTGTTGTTGCTCTAGTTCTAACCATCTGCGAAATAGAGTGAAGATGGTCAGATACCAATTTGTATCACCTAGATATCAATTGGATCCAAATAATAGCACAAAAAAAGAAAAGAAAGAATGAAGTTTTCCTAATGTCTTATAGCCTCTCAACGAAAAGTAAAGGCGTCCCCCTACCGTTCCTTAAGACTCTACAAGACTCGTTCTTATGTGATGAGACCAACGAACCTAATGCTCTGATACCAAGTTTGTCACGACCCAAAACGCGTAATGTGGGGCACCCACACTTAGCCTCCTATGTGAGCGAACCAACCAATCTAAACCCCGTCATTTCAAACATAATGAACAAAATAAAATGCGGAAGACTTAAAACTCATTAATAAAAAATAGATTAATAACTTCTAAAACTCAAACACTTATTATTATACCCAAAATCTGGAAGTCATCATCACAAGAACAGCTATCCTCGAATTACTAATTCTAAGAGTATCTAGAAAGCTAAAATAAATATAAAGCTAGTCCATGCCGGAACTTCAAGGCATCAAGACATGAAGAAGAAGATCCAGTCCAAGATAGATGCGTTAGCTCACCCTGAAATCCGGTGTAATGAAGACTTGCTAGAGTTGCGGTTGAGTTGAAGACGACGGTTCGTTTACTGTACTCCACAAATAACAAAGAAAGAAACATACAAGTAGGGGTCAGTACAAACAGGAGTACTGAGTAGATATCATCGGCCAACTCAAAATAGAAAACAGTATATATCAGATAATATCATAAAATCAACTACAATACTCAACATGCGGCATTTACAACTACCACAACCCTTGGTCACAACACCAAGAACATCAATGAGGACTCACGCCTCCCCATCATACTCATTTGTGAATTAGGTTCATTAAATTGAGTATATTAACATCTTTCAAGATTCATTATCTTTATCCCTCTCGTGTTGGTACGTGACACTCCGATCCTCACATACTATCCTGGTACCGGAACGTGGCACCCGATCCATAAACTATCCTGGTGTCGGAACGTGACACTCTGATCCTCATATACTATCCTGGTGTCGGAACGTGACACTCTGATACTCGTATACTATCCTGGTACCGGAACGTGGCACCCGATCCATATACTATCCTGGTGTCGGAACGTGACACCCGATCCATATACTATCCTGGTGTCGGAACGTGACACTCCGATCCTCATATACTATCCTGGTGTCGGAACGTGACACTCCGATCCTCATATACTATCCTGGTACCGGAACGTGGCACCCGATCCCCTAATCTACTACATGTTCATCAAGCCTTCTTTTCTACCAAGGCATCATCATTAACAAAGTAGATTAGGGTTTTCAAGATTTAGGATTCAATAGCTTCATCATGCTTATTTTATCACAATTATATAATCAGATTCATGCAAGCATACCATTAAGCATATAGAAGGGTTTACAACACTACCCAATACGTATCATTCGCTATTAAGAATTTACTACGAATAGCATAAAAACCATAACCTACCTCCACTGAAGAATGGTGATCAATTAATCTACTTTCCAAGCCTTTTCGTTTTCCTCTTCGTTCTTCTCTCTCTCTCGATCGATCTCCCTCTCTTTGTTCTTTCTATTTTTCTTATTCAAACCCTCTTTCTTTTACCCTAATTAGCATATAATTAAGTATAAAAGATGAGGAATTAACCCACTAATTGATTCAAGGTTATCTCTTTTAACCCTCAAGAAATTGGATTATTAATATTCAACCACTAACTTTATAATTATAAGCAGGAATAGTCCAAAACGCCCCTTAAAACATTTAACAGAAATCCGACCCAGCCTGGGATTATGTAGTCTGTGACGGGCTATCGTGCCTGCGATGGTCCGTCCTGCTGCTTCCGTCACAGACTTCAAAGACTCAATTCCCTGAAGAGTCTGTGACGGTCCGTCGTGCCCACGACGTCCGTCCTGCCATATCTTCACGAAGTTTAGAGAGTCAATTTCAGTACCCAAATTTCAGAATTCTAAGTGTTTTGGAACGAGACACCCTCGACGGTCCGCCGTGCCCATGACGGTCCGTCGTGGGATCCGTCGACCAAGACAGTTTTTCCAGAAATAAATTCTGCTGCTCAAAACGACTAAACAGGTTGTTACAGAGTAGAACCCAAGATTCCATATAGCTCTCATGGTCAGATGTCGGAAAATTCATTCCATAATTTAATGGTAAATGAATAAAGGAAATTTATGAACTCTTACAAGGGATTTCTTAAGGGGTTCTACATAGAATGAGGGAGGGTATGGGAGTTGTCTTACACATTGCACTTGTTGGATCCTAAGATATGGTTGTAGTAGCGTTCTTTTGTGATTATGTTGATTAAGTTCTATGTATGTTAAGCTATGCTTGGTCTTTATGAATATAACAACTCATGATGAAATATGAGATTATGAATATATGTATGACGTAGGTTTCTTAATGTGATTCTTAGATTTGCATAGGGTTATGGGATTCTATTATTTGCATTACACAAGTATTGCTTGCGTTTTCTACATTTTTGGATAATATTATGTTCGGTTGTATTGTGATGCTTAACTTATGGGTATGTTTAGCTTACTTGATAAAAACCATGTTTGAAAAAAATGTCCTTTTATACATGCATTGATGATTTTAATGCATAGTAGACATACTTTGTTCGAGTGATGTACTAACCCATATTTTCTTCCCTTTTTCCCAGACATTGTAGGTTCGGTCCTTTGAGGATACTTCAAGGCTATTTCTTAACACTTAGATTTGCTTCTCCAAGTTGGTGAATCCTCAAGTCAGAGGACAAAACCGTATGCTCTAGTTTCCTAGTTCTTTGTTATGTTGAAAGACATTATTTTACTTTCCTTTTTTTAGACTCCTTATTGATGTAAGGGTTAAGTCTCGAATTTCTATACTTCTATGTCTAGATGGTACATTGTGACGAAGTTAGATTCTATTTTCATATATGAAGTGAAGTTGAACTTAAAAATTAAAATTTTTAATTTTTCCATATTTTTATTCTATGATATGTGCTATAACGAATGATAGGGGCTTTTATAATACCTCTTCAAGGTCGAATATGATGGTAATGAGTGGGGGTGATCTTGGGTCATTACACGCCTCTTGTCATTTCATCACGTTACATGGTGATCGACTCTTGTCCTTTTGATCATGTGACATGGGTAATCACCTCTTGTCATCAAATTTGAGAGCATGGGTAATCATTTTTTTCCTCAACATTAGAATAGCTCCTTAACATTGGTTCATTTTAGGTGCGAAAGCCTTTAAACCTTCAAAACCCTTATAGTGTGAGAAAACCTTTGACAGTTCATGCTTACATTTGTCTATGACAAAATTATTTTAACAACATAACAATATCAACATCATTCATACCTCACTCTGAAATAATACTTAATACATTTACATTTATTTCATGAGAACGTGCTTGAATTCATAAACCTCTCTTTTATAATACAAAACACAGATTATATAATCATAACATGGAAAACATGTAAATTACATGGTTTCATAAGGGATCATCATGAAAAAAATTAACTTAATTCATGCATGAGAGATAATAATTCAATCAATTAAATCAATAATCAAGAGAACCCACAACATAGAAGAAAAACCCTAACTCAATTGAGAAATTCTAACTTTGAAAATTGGAGAAGTTGGGAAAGTCCATGGATAAAAGACTTCTATGGATGAAAACTATCATACCTCAATGCAAATTGCTTTACTTTAATGGAGGAATTGGAGAGTTTACTTTGAACCCTATGTTGAGCCATTCTTCTTCAACCTTTTCTATGGAGAGAAATACTTTTAGAAGAATACTTGTTCTTATTTTACAAATTGGAGAGAATGACTTGAATAGGATGATTTCATGGTTAAAATCACTTATATAGGGGTTCTTGGTAAGGGTAAAATGACATTGTATGAAGATAAATCATTAGGAAAAGACCCAACTAACCATGACATACAGCTGACGCAACCACTAAATTATGGAACTCACGAGCCTTCAAGGACTTTACGGGCCATAGTGGAAACACTGGTCCTTGAATAGTGGACTAGGGAGAGGTTCCTTGTATTTGCCTCTTTACGACCACCATGACGATCCGTATTGCTTTTAACGAGCTAGCTAGGGGTTCCTGGGAGGAGGTTGGTTTTGAGTTGGATTCTTTCTCTCCACAACGGCAACCACCGTGGGCTGTGAGGATTACCAAGAGAAATCTAAGGGCTCGTGGGAGGGTAGACCCTCTTGTTCAAACATGGGAAGGATCCACGAGCACCACCATGAGTCGTGGCTCCTTTCACGGCTTGTAAATAACTCCATAAAGGGCTTCATGGCTTAGTATAGGCTAATGACCTCCTACTTGACTCCCTTTTCTAGACTTCTTAATCCTAAAGTTTTACACAATCAAGGTATGTAGGGATTTCATAAATTGTTTCCATACACCATTGAGTCCCAAAGTTTCTTTAAACTTCCAATTTAATTTGTGAAGATTAGACTAGATTTTCACTCATTTACTCATGAGTTATATTTTTATGGATTAAATTGCTTTATTATGATCTTATTTTGATGATTTGATTTTAATTACATTATTTTCAAATAATTTTATGTGAACCCACGCATTTATATATGAAGTTAGTTTATGAACCCTAATTTACATGAATTTATGAACAAGCTTGAATCCATTAATATGTTTTATGAAATTATGCATGTTTTCATGGAAGATATGTTTATGACTCAACTAAGAATATAGACAAATGTATCTATTAGTATGTTCTATGAAACTTTGCCACAGGACATGAATGACATCTAGATTTACCCTCAATGATTTTCAGGCTATATTCCTTAATTAGGTTTTGATTAGTATTAGTATCAAGATATGCCATCAATGATTATAGATCACGCATTCAAAATTATTTCCATTAGTAGAAGGGCATCTCTAGCATGAAATGAATTACTATGGTCCTTCAAAGTTATTTCAAAAAATATCATGGAGAGTGAAAGGTTTTCTCATGCATGGTCTAAGAAGATATCTTATGATAAGACTGAAGACGAATATTGATGTCCCATAATGATACGATAAAAGGAGAAGATCTATGTTCCCTAATGATAAAATGAGTTAAGATTAATTACTATTTAGTGGGATTTATGCTTAGCAGTAAGAGGATATTAGCGTGAGGCTAAGTTTCTAGTAGAAATCTCCTTATTCCATATTGATGTGCCCCTGTCACGACCCAGACTATAGCGAGTGGCAACCACACTAACCTTCAGTGGGAGAACCATTAAAAACTAAGGCACTTAAAGTTACAGAATTAGTTTTAAATGCTATGGAAAAGAAATAGAGCACCCATAATCTCCAAAAGTCCAACAAAAAAATGCTGAAAATAACACATAGAACATGAAAGTCAACGTATCAAAAAATCAGCCATAAGTCTAAAAAAGAAGGGGTACAACCCCAAACTAACATAAAAATAACTAAGTAGAAAGTCTAAGTCTGAAATATGGACATAAACAGAAAAAGAACTCATGGAAGCCCAGAAGAACTGTCTCAACCTTGAATTCAAAATGATCACTAATATTTTAAACGAGGTCTGTCAATAGCCGCTTGAAGATGTCCGGTACTAAAAAATGAAATAGCAAGTGCAGTATAAATACACAACCACAATGCACTGGTTGGATCACACGACTATCCTACGAAGTGCAACATACATAAGTCATTACGACATAATAAACATGCATACACCAAACATATGTAATATAAACATCACTTACAAACAAATGGAACATTTCACAATTCTCAATTATACAATTATATCAAGTAAGTATTTCTCTCATGGAACCCGAACCTACACTTTTAGTATAACGGTTCATGGTAGCCACTCCAAGTTTTCCTTTTGGTTGTGACACCTGTTCCAATATTTATGTCAGTACGTGGAAACCGATCCTAGTTAGTGTGTCGGAACGTGACAACTGATCCATTCAACAAGACACAATCATAATCATTAAGTACAATCTCATAATTATACAATCAAGTCATGATTCATGACATTCTATTATTTAACTTTCCTCATTTATAACTAGTGTGATAAATAATGTAACATTCACATACATACTTATATCATAAAGAACAAGAACAAATGTATATCACACAACATGAATTCACAACCATCACTTATCTCAAACAAAACATGATTTCCCTAAGAAACTTGATTCTTCCCTTTCTAGATATGTTCCGATTGTTCTTGGTCTACCAACAATTAATATAACATGGGAATAAATAAATAATATCTTATTAACTTGATTAAAGTCAATGCTATCAATCCTAGACCAAACCCATGATCCTACTATTCAAATTAGTGCATTTTCCACAATCCAAACAGTTCCAAAACCCTAATCCAACAATAATTACGAACAAATTTACATTCTACAAATTGAAAAATGGATTTGGGGAGCTAAAACCTTACCTTTAGCCTTAAGAATTGTGAAAAATGGTCAAGAACTCGTTTTGGTTTGTCTCCTAGCTCTCAAAGTTGAAAAGTGTTGAATAAAAAGTGTTTGGGGTTTATTTCCGATTTAATTTGTGATCGGCCCTCTATGGCAGCACACATCTCTCCATAGCAGCCACGCCCTGGCGGGAACAACATTCCTTAGAAACTTGCACGGACACAGAGATACAAAAAAAATTCAAAAACCCCCTTTTTACAACACACCTTCAACCAATGACACTCAGAAACTACCCGTTCACGCCAAGTTCAGTTTTATAAGTTCTACTCGCCCAAATTCAATTTGTAAAGTCGTATGAGTTCCTTAACGTCTTATCCATCCGCTTATGTTATAAGAATCATAATTATAACTCCCAGTTTTCACCATAGTTCTCTCAACTTTACTGACTACGTTTTTATCTAAATCTGGACTAGGTTGGGAAATTCCAAGTTACTACAAAAAGTTTTCCACACCAAAGTTTTTCCCCATTGGCTATTCAATAATGATGGGAACCAGTCGTTACAATAGATAGCAATTTAATCATCACTCATCCCCGATTGAAAACTAGGAGAAAACGTGCTAAAATTAGATTAGAGTTGTACGTGAACTGAAGAAAATCTAGGGACAATTGTCTCGTATGTGATTCTCAATTTCGCAAGTAGCTTACTCAACTAGACAATGCTTTCATTAAACTTTCAGGGACCAAATATCCTTGGTCCTCAAGTTTTGGACATCATGATCAATTGTAATCGGCTGCTTCTCATAATGACAGTGTTTGTCTAATAGATAAGCCTAATTTTATAATATAATCCCCGACACCATGATATATCTTCTACATGGACGTATGAAATACCGAATGATCTCCCGATAGGTTAGGAGGTAAAGCCAATCTATAAGCCATGAGACATACAAATCCAATAACCTCAAGGGAACCAATGTATCGCATACTTAGCTTGCCTTTCTTGCGAAATATCATCACTCCTTCAATAGGTAATACCTTAAGAAGCACATTTTCACTAGCTTGAAATGACATGTCTCTTACCTTATGGTCTACATTCGCCTGGCTACTATTAGCAGCTAAAAGCTTATGTTGAATACTACTCACCTTATCTTAATCATCCCTTACTAAATCAATCCCCAAAGATTTCACATCTCCAGCCTCAAACCATCCTATGGTTAATATACATACCCTCTCATAAAGTGCCTAAAACGGTGCCATATCTGTGTTGTGCATGCAAGAAAATCATTGATGTCCATCTCACTACATTTCACTCTCTTCCACACACCTTAACAAATTTAACGGTACCACCGACCCATATTTGTTCTTCTCTTTTGGGAGAAACTATGCATAACTCTAGTAAAAATATCTAACTCATGTAGGCACGTACATATTTTTGAACTTCCTGAACTGCTCAAATTTATAAATCTGGAGCGTCTCACATACTACTGGGTATCTGTCCACTACCTCATTTATGGATAACCTCTTCTCCCCCAAAATTTTCCACATATCAACAACCTTCAACTGGTTCTTAGATCGTGGCAGAGATGCTTGGATTTTTCTGCTATATGTCCTTGAGGTGTGTGGAGTGGTGGTTATCATGTTGGTTCATGAACTACTTTGGATTACAAATCATCACGTCTTCATTTCAGTGTCTATTATGAATTTGATTTCTAGACCCCACATCATCATCACTCTAAAAATTAGACATAGTGAGGTGGGTTGAATATACATCCATGGTATTAGAGTTAGAACTACTCGAAGTGGGCTCCACTAGCTGCTTTAATTTCCCCAACCACTACCATGAGTTCAGTAAGGTCTAGTTGATCAACGAGGTGAAAACTCCATAGTAATAACAACCCCTTTATCCATTTTTCGGGGTGGTGGAACCTTTCCTGGAACTTCAAGTCTGGAAATATCTTTCAAAATGAGAAAACAAAACGAATCTGGTTTCAATGGCTTAGTGAAACATAAATTTTCAAAAAGTTGCTGAATAACTTGCCAAACCACTTGGTGAGACACTAATATCATTCCATGAGCAAGAAATAGCTCACCTAAAGTAACAAAACAAAAGATAAAAATTTCAATATAAAATTGCAAGGCAAAAAGGTATTTGGCGAGTCACCGAACTTGATCGGTGAAGAAAAGATGAATCACCACAAATCAGATAATAAATTAACAAAAATTAGGGTTCAAGAAGGCGAGCTTAAGGTTATCCGGTGAGCCCCTGAGTAAACTTGGTGAGAACATGCATATCACCGAAAGTTACATAATAATTCAGCAATAATTCAGGAAAACACAGTTATCTAGGGGACATTCGGTGAATCGCTGTCCCTCGGAGAGCTCAACCAAGCTTTCCAAATGTCTCGACGTGTAAAATTCCAAGACCAATTTTTAATTTATAAACCATCAACTTACCACAGACAAATTCAGGCAATATTCTACGCAATTCAAGCCTACCCATTACACAATTTTGAGTTGGGGTACTCATACTTCCCTCAATAAGTTAAAATTCAACCAAACAAAGATTTCACTCTTAAAAATGACGTTGCCCAATATATTATTGGGAAAATTCAAGTTTTTTTATGGAATTTGGGTTACTCAGACTTATCCCACACAAAACCGAATATGCAACAACCACAATTTAAGCAATTCACACTCAAAATCAATTAATTTTTGCTAACATAAATTATTTGACATGCTCGATTAAAAACTAGAACTCGTGCGCTCTATTACGCATATAATCATCATACAATATATTAATTAACTACTTAATGGTATGCTCACATTTGAATTCAATGGCGAATTCGATACACTAACTCCAGAATCAAACAAAGAAACGATTAAGAAAAAGCAAAGGTGAGCAATGAAATAAATTTTAATCACACGAAGATACCAAAAAAACCTCAAGTAATATATACTATCTAAAATGAGATTTAAAGAGTGCAAGAGTCTCTAAATTTAAAATAAAAACAGGTTTTCAATTTAAAATGGTTGAAAAGGCATTAGCCTTTTAGTTCACGCCTCAGTTGGCGAGCTTCATTAATGCCGCCGATCTACCCAATGGTGCGCTGAGTGGTTTTTTTTCAGTTAAGTTTACATAACTTCAACCATTAATTTTTTTTAAAGAGCGATCAAAATTGGGCTCGTTGAACCACTCAGCGAATCGCTGGCTGGACTTTAGCTCACAAAAATATGCCTTTATCTTAAAAATTTTGGATTTCAACTTGCACATCTAAAAAACATTATTCAAATGACTAAAAAAAGAAACCTTGGGTTGCCTCCCAAGAAGAAAATCATTTATTGTCGGTGCGTGACATGGCTATGTGATCATGTCACTTGGGAGACTCCCTTTCACTCTTGGGTTTAAATAAGTTGAGATCTAATCGATCTGTGTTTCAACATGCTTAATATAAATTGAGATTCTTGTAACCATTTTTTTAAGAAAATATACATCATCTTTTATATGAGCACCTTGTCCGACCCTACACCCCTTAAAAGATACGAGAAAGCGTTTCTTTGATCAAGAAACCTTCAGGATCAAACTTTTGTTCTTTTGAATTTTGATGTTTATGAGGAGGAACATAAAGATCTTTGTCTCCATATTATCTCCAATTCGCACCACAGTCACGCCATTTATGATATCGATATCTCCAACCATCATCATGATCTCTATTCCAGCCTTGATTCCGCCCGACCTTGGATAGCTTGGACGATAACCTCCCTCTTGGTTTGCTAAGAATTGCACTTCTTAATTGTGCATGGCCTCTGAGGGTGATTTATAAATATTATTCCACTATTAGTTAAGAACACATTCACAGACCACTTCCCATGACATGCTTGGGCAATCGGTCCATTTAGGTAATCATTTCGAGTAATTTTTCATCTCGGACTTGAATCTTTTCATTTTTTCCTTTGTTAGCCAAAGATTCAAAGGAGACACTTGATCTTCTCTTATGTACCATGCCAGATAAATTTTTATCATTTCATCAAGAAGGGCAGATGCTATGTTAAACAGTTGTCTCATGATTCCTACCCAAATGAATTGGTTTACAAAACCTTTGTTAACTAAGTCTATACTCTAGTCGAGATATTTCAATAACACATCGTCGGACAACCCGCGAGTCGGATATTTGAAAATTTTTTGGAAGCTCAACCATGTTTCATGGATAGGTTCAACATCAATACACATGAAATTCTAACTATTATCCCTCAACTTTAACCATATTTGAAAGAAGGAAAACCCTTTCATAAAACACATCTGTGAGCTCCTACTAAGAAGTGATTTCCATGGTAGTTCATGCAACCACTTTGTTGCTTTTCCCATTAGAGAATAAGGAATAAATAGAGTCAGACTGTATCTTGAGTGTGTTCTTGAAGTACACAAAAATCTACGAAGATTTAGATGTGTTCATGAGGGTCCTTTAAAGAGAAACTTCATTTGCAAGAACTGCAACATTGTGATAGTCACATGAAACAACACATTGCTCACAATTGAAGGAAATCCAATAGAACCCGCACTTCCCAACTGATCCTCGTTAATATCATATAAACTCCCGATATCACATTGTTCCAAAGTTGACTGGTGTTACTCCCATTTACACTCATTTCTTACTCTATTTTAGAACAACCTATTAGAACACAAATAAGATAATTCAACTAAAATAAAATTATATCACGACTACACTTCAATAAGCTAGTATTTGGCCATAAATTTTCACATATTCTTGGCAAATATTATTTGGGTGAATATTTAGGTGAAATTTCACCATGGGTTTTACCATAGTATTTGGGTATATTTCACCTTTTTTGTAGAAAAATATGATTTATACCCATAAAATTCAAAAAATATGAAAACTAACCATAAGTTTGTATTACAATTTAATTAGATCTTTGTTGCAACAATAAAAAATAGTGTCCATGAAACTATAATAATCTTGTAGTTTTGAGTGAGTGCAACAACCATCATTCCATAAACTGTGAAGTTGAAAAAACACAACTTGATTACCCTGAGCTGATTGTTCATCATTTTAATAAAGAACTATATCATCATTTAATATTCACTTAATATTTCATTACTACTTTGGTGTTCATGTAAAAAGTTGTGTAATAGTTGCAAACAACTACTATAGAGGATGTTTTTGTAAAAGATTCCAAATAATGAGATTTAGCCCAAATACTAGAAAAACTAGTATTTGAAAATTTGGAATATTTTCCAAATAATGAAAAATTGTATGAACAAACACTATTTTCCAAAAGTTTTTCCCAAATATAATTTTAAAATATATGGCCAGACGGGCCCTAATAGAAGTATAAATTCTCAACTACACTTCATCCTATTCTAGGTGTAGGTGGTAGCTAAAAATTATAAACCTAACTAAGAGTTGGGTTCAATGCCATAGAGAGTAATTTAATAAAGAATTCAATTAAGAAGTAGAAACGAAGCATAAACGTTTGTAAAAGTAAAATTTTTGCAATATTTTAAAAATCACATAGTTTCAACTATTAATATCAAATGGATGATTTAGAAAACAATTTAATACAAAGATTACTTTAGCACGGTAAACAAGCAACTAAAGATAGAGCCCTAGTAATGTGATCAGTCAAATTTCAATTTCTTGTTGGGTGATTACTAGTTGTTTAAAGTTGTTGAATCTCAATGAGTTGTCTATGTTTTGAATATAATATCTATCTCTCAATCAACTATTGCGCTTGAAGTGAGTTCTTTCGAACCTCAACAAGCATAACATAGCCAAGCAACCCAAATTCATATCCACTCACTATTTCAGGCTCGATTTGTAAAGAAACAATCAAACGCAATCTCTAAAGCTAGATTTTAAAGACTCAGTCAATAGAACTATCAATCAATCATTATACTCTTTCACCTCTTTCGATAGCACGCATAGGGAACTAATCTAGAATTACATTTGCAACAACAATTCATCGATTAAAACATAAACATTGAACCCACTTAAAAACGACATTCAAATTAGCTACTAACAATACCCATCAGTCAAACAAAGTATTACACAATCACACCCCTAAGGTACGGGGTTTTATCTAATAATGATGAAAAACAAGAAATCATTAACAACAAACTTTTCCATATCATTTGCTATCGATCTGCGATCCCCGATCTGTGATCCCCGAATATTGAAAATAGAAGCTAAAATCTTACAATCACTTAATCTGAATCCAAACACTACTAAAAATGTAAAAACAATGTTCTAGAAAGTAAACTCTTAAGAACAAAGAAGTAAACAATGTGGAACTCCTTATCTTCTTTTAAAAATTGTATTTATGTTTTCCTAAAATTTCAGCACAGAGCCAACTCAGTGATGTAAGTTGGATTCACCGACCAGTTTAGTGATCCGCTGAGTTTCTCTTCTACTCACATTTTTTATTGGCTCCATTATAAAATTCATTATGAAACTTTTGGTGAGCTAGATCACTAATATCAATCCATTTGTCATGACACTGAAATTGCCCGTTTGCTCGCCAAATTGGTATTGTATCTAGGCTTTTTTGTTGGAACTTTAGTCGAGTTGTAGGCCTACTCGGTGAGTCACTAAGTTGATTTTGTGAGGTCCAACTTCTCTTTTCTTCAACTTTTCCATTTCTTTTTTAACCAGAATGTCAATGCTTCACTCCAAACCCTTCATTTCTTCATATCAACACATTAACATCAGTTATGGGCATAAAACATGCATTGAGGATACTAAATCCTTGAATAATAAACATAAAAGAATTAAAGTCCTCGACTCATCAGTTACCTCCTACGACATGGAGAGAATTGTTTTACATAACTGTAACAATGCTATAATTTCTCCAAATAAGGGGAATGTTCATGGGACTATCTCATGAAGATCCACATGAACACCTTCAAAAAAATTTGGATATTTCTGGGTCATTTATCTTCATGAACATTCATTAAAATCTATTGGGTTGAGAGTTTTACCATTCTTCTCAATGGAAGAAGCAACAAAATGGTTGGGTGACTTAACAGATGATTCTATCACTTCATCAGAAAAGTTAACCAAAGCATTCTTAGAGAGATTATTTCCTTCCTTGAAAATGGTAAAGCTTAGGGATAACAACAAGAACTTCAAAAGAGTAGAAAATGAACCTCTTCACGAAATATGGTTGCAGTTCTGAAAGTTTTTACTAAATGTCCGATATAAGGTGTTCTAGACAATTTACTAATACAATACTTTTATTTTAGTGTTCATTCAGTCAAAAAAGACTTGGTTTACCAACTTATACAAAGTAGGCTAATACGAAAACCATTCGAGGTGGCAATAATGTTGTTTGATAAAATGACAAAAGTAAAGCAAGTATACTATACTAGTAAGAATCAAGTATCTTCTAAATAATGGAGCATGAGAAAGGAAAAAATGGAAAAGATCACGAGCATGATGAAAATATGGCAACTATGATGATCCAACTTGACTTGGTATCTAAACATGCCATGAGAGGTGGACTTAAGTTAGTAAATATGGTTGGTAAAAGGAATGAGCAATGAATAAAGTGTGACAAGTTTAAACATAACACAACAATAAGGTACAATTTTTTGAAAGTCAAATGTTTTTTTTATCCAGATTACATAAGAGAGGGTGGGAACCAAGGTTTGAACAAGGATCAAGACAATGGTTTAAGAGAGATAGGAGATATCAAGGTGGGAATTAGAGATATAGGGAAGCTAAAAAAGATAGATATGTCACATCTCATAACCATCCCAAACCAAATGAACTAGCACAACCACAGGAAAGTCGACTGATGAAATGGTAACAAGGATCTTCAAAAAGGTTGAGTGGTCCAACAAGGTGTTGAAGGATTTGAAAAATGATTTTTTCACCTTAACACAAATAGTTACTTCTCGTGTTTTGTCAATCAAGCAATTCAAGACTTAGTTGTGTCAAATTCTTACCTATCTAAATCACAGGAAAAAAGGAACATTACCTAGTTATACCCTCCTAAATCGCAAAATTGATAGTTGACGAGTACCAACTATGGCATACCACAACATGAAATAAGGTTTTGTTTTACCCAAGTTGAATTTATTACTTTTAGAAATGTGTGTTGTGAGTATAGGTTGAAATGAATTCGAAAAATGAAAAATAATGTTACTTGGCAATGTAGGTAACCATTCAATGATGCACTAAAATTACAGGCAGGATATCTTCGTGTTTTCCTTTTGAACCAAAATTTGGAAATATGATGTCGTCTAGACCGGTGAATAGGGACCTAATCGACGATTCTCATAATGGCACAAATCAAACTACGTCGGGTTTTATGAGTTGAACAACAAGTTCATAATTCATTCAGGCCTCATCGGTGAGGTTATTCTCTTTTGTCAATTTTCCGAACACATTTGTTGATATTTGTTGCATTCCAACAACTGTGACTGAAATAAAAGACCAAGTCTTTTCAAGATTTAAAAAAGCAACCTTTTTTTCCTTTTGAGTTCTTTCACTTCCTTGACTTCTTATAGTTGTATTTCCTTTATTTTGTGTCCTCATTTGTGTTGAGTTACTTGTGTGGAGTGTATTTTGTTGTGTGATTCATGCTTCCAAGACCCTACTCCCTCAATTTCCACTTAGTGAGCTTCTTTGAGTTTGGTGTTTGAGGCTTTCATTTATATTTATGCATAATATTGATTCGTATAATATGGGTCTCATGTTATATAGATGATTTTGGTGTTTAATTCTCTTGAGGTTGCTAATTTTATTTTATATAACCATGTCCATGGACTAGGATAGATAAAGTTATGTCTGAACATGCTAAACTTTAATGTAAAGGAGAAATATTAAAATTGACGTGTTAGAACTTTTGGGTCTTTATTGAAAGAAAAAAATACGACATTTTGGTGAAATAATTCCTCACTCTAAATTATTTTTCACTAGGTTATGAACCGTTAGAGAAAAAACGTATAGAATTTTGATGATAGTTAAGATTTCAAGTAGGCTCACAAGAAGTTGAATTTTCACTTTAAGCATAGACAATGAATCATAAAATAATATTAAAAGCATCATCATTTTTTTACAGTCTTAGTAGGAAGAGTTTCTAAATATAAGGTTTAGCTACATATTAGATTACTTGAAAAAATTATTATTTGTATTTAAATTTTAGAACTGTCAGATTGAGTAATGATATAGATAAAAAAAAATATTTGACTACAATTTGATAGAAGTGAGGAACAAATTAGCAATTTTAGATTTGTTAAGAATATTTATATGATCAAAATGATTTGTGTGGTAAAAAAATATATTTAAAATAAAATTTAGGATTAATGTAGAAAACCTCTCCTTGTGCTTAAAAATAAGTTACATTACTTATCAGTTGTAACAAATTAAAGTTTGGACTTGTGAGATTTTTTTAAAAAAAATAAAAAATAAATGAGTTGCTTGGTATTTAATTCTATAAAGGTAATAATATTGTTTTAGTCTCATTTTTTTCGAGTTGTTTCAAAATGAATCAAAATAAAAAAATATTCTCAAAAGGTTATTTTATATTATTTATATTTTCAAATTTAAATTGAATAAAGGGTTTAATGTGACATGGTATGTCAACTAAAAGAGAATAATTTTTTTTGTTTTGCATTTTTAGGAAAAAAATAATTGAGTGATTCTTATAGTTATAAAAAATCAAATATAATTTTAATTGATGAGAATTTTTGAAATATAAATGACTATTTAAGAAATTAATTCAATCATAACATTATTTGTCTATAATGTTTGATATATGTGAGCTGATTAATCTTTGTAGAGAGGCAAAGCTCAAGAGAGTATATGCAAATAGAAATGACATTATTCATTTGCTCTTATAGATAGGTAATTAATTTGTATAGTTTTGAATATATAAATTCAATTATTTTTTTATTTTTAATTTGCTTAGATTATAATCTTTTTTAGTTTATTTCATAAGGAATGTTTTCTTTTCGACAAGTGATCTTTAATTTGGACTTTCTTGTATGATATATTAACTAAAATTGAATTTTATTAAGTTATGCGCATCTTTAATTAAGCACCATATACATACATACATACATACATATATATATATATATATATATATATATATATATATATATATATATATATATATATATATATATATATATATATATATATATATATACACATACATAATTAAATTTTTTTGTTTACTGTATTAAATTTTTCTATTAAGTCATGTCAAAAAAAAATATTTTGGGTCAGATCAACTTAATATAAATTTAATCAAATGAAAATGTTTTGATACAAGTAGAAATAAAGTCAAACAAAATATTTAATGAGAAATTTAGCCTACCTATAAAAGCCTGCAAATATTTTAGATTGACTCACTCAGTTTTTCCGCCCTCGACATACAAATATGATACCTATGAGAAGAATCCCTACACTTCTAGATCTAATTGTT
>NC_090811.1:31298964-31303964 GCF_036512215.1 Solanum lycopersicum
TCAGGCGCCAGCATGCCGTGATAGAGGACGTGGTAGAGCTTCCAGTTCTTGATGTCCCTCAAACCGTATATATGCTTTGACTGGTAGGCAGGATCAAGAGGCGTCACCTAATGTGATCACATGTTTATTATCACTATTCTCCCGAAGTGTGTATGCATTGATAGACCCAAGTTCCACCTTATCATTTATATCTCCCTTCGTTGCTAGTAGGATTGGAATAGAGTCTGAGTTGATAGAACCATTTGAGGTAGCTACACCTGTAGGAGATTCTATCATAGCTATGCGAGTATATAAGAATTGTTCAGTGGTTATACATAGTCGTCATACCGTAGCAGATCTAATAGAGTTAAATATGATTGAATTTTATATTATCATGGGCATGGATTGGTTGAATGCTTGTTATGCTAATGTTGATTGCAGAGGAAGATAGTTCGATTTCAATTTCCAGGGTAACCGATTATAGAGTGGAAGAGGAGTACAGTATCGCCGAAAGGTAAGTTCATTTCATACCTTAAGGCCAGGAAGATGGTTAGAAAAGGCTATACTTATCATCCGGTTCGGGTGCATGACATAAAGGAAGAAGCACCGACTCTTCAATCAGTCCCGATAGTTAATGAATTTCCTGATGTATTCCCAGAGGAACTTCCAAGCCTTCCTCCAGAACGAGAGATAGAGTTTACTATAGATGTACTGCCAGATACCCAACCTATATCTATACCTTCTTATAGAATGGCACCTGCTGAGTTGAAAGAATTGAAAGAGCAATTGAGAGATTTGCTAGAAAAGGGCTTCAAAAGGCCTAGTACGTCACCTTGGGGAGCACCGGTACTGTTTGTGGGAAGAAGGATGGGTCGTTGCGGATGTGTATTAATTATAGGAAGCTGACCAAAGTAACAGTAAAGAACAGGTATCCCCTCCCAAGGATTGACGATCTATTTGACCAGTTGCAGGGTGCTAAGTGTTTTTCAAAGATAGACTTGCAGCCAGGTTATCATCAGGTTTGGGTAAGGGAGGCAGATATTCCAAAGATGACATTCTGGACCCGATACGGGCATTATGAGTTTAGAGTGCTGTCTTTTGGGCTGACTAATGCTCTAGCGGTGTTTATGGATATAATGAATCGAGTGTTTAAACCATTCCTTGATATGTTTGTTATTATATTTATAGACGATATTCTGGTCTATTCACATTCAGAAGAGGAGCATGCATACCATTTAAGGACGGTACTTAGGGTGCTTCAGCACCAGAAGTTGTATGGTAAGTTTTTAAGTGCGAGTTCTGTTGACTTCAGTGGCATTCTTGGGGCATATTATTGGAGCTGATGGTATTCGGATAGACACGCAAAAGATTGAGGCGGTAAAGACTTGGCCCAGACCTACGACACCTACTGAAGTACGTAGCTTTCTGGGGTTTGCAGGATATTACAGGAGATTCGTAGAAAAGTTTGCCTCAATTTCAGCGCCTTTGACAAGGCTAACTCATAAGGCAGCCAAGTTCTAGAGGACAGATGCTTGTGAGCGCAGCTTCCAGCTATTGAAAGACAAATTGACTGCACCTCCAGTCCTAACTCTTCTCGAGGGACCAGACGGATGTGTTATTTATTGTGATGCTTCGGGTGTTGGTCTAGGATGTGTATTGATGTAGCATGGCAAAGTTATAGCCTATGCCTCCTGACAACTTAGGAAGCATGAAAAAAATTATCCTACTCATGATCTGGAGTTAGCAGTCGTGGTTCATGCTTTGAAGATATGGAGGCATTATTTATATGGTGTCGATGTGGACATCTATACAGATCATAAGAGTCTCCAATAAATCTTTAAACAGAAGGAGATGAACTTACGACAGAGGCGGTGGTTAGAGTTGCTAAAGGATTATGATGTTGATATTTTATATCATCAGGGGAAAGCGAATGTTGTAGCAGATTCTCTTAGACGTAAGTCCATGGGTAGCTTGATAGATGTACAACCAGAAAGGAGGGAGATGGTTCGGGAGATTCAGCGGCTATCCAGCCTTGGAGTCCTTTTGGCTAATTCAAAAGATAGTGGAGTTTCTATTCGAAAGGTTGCTGAGTCCTCAATCATAGATGAGGTAAAGAGACACCAATACGAGGACCCTATTCTGGCACAGTATAGAGATGCATCTCTTCAAAAGGAAAAGACCCCATTTAAGGTTACACCTGACAGAGTGTTATGATATGAAGGCAGATTGTGTGTACCCGATATTGCGGGGCTACGACGGCAGGTTATGGGAGAGGCACACTATGCCCGTTATTCTATTCACCCAGGGTCAACGAAAATGTAACATGACCTCAGATGCTTATACTGGTGGGATGGCATGAAAAAGGAAATAGCGAAGTTTGTTGCTCAGTGCCCGAATTGTCAACAAGTCAAGATCGAACATCAAAAGCCTGGTGGATTATTTTAGGAGATAGAGATCCCGACTTGCAAATGGGAGATGATTAATATGGACTTCATTACAGGCTTACCTCACACTCAACGGAAGTATGACTCTATATGGGTTATTGTAGATAGGCTGACGAAATCGGCCCATTTTCTTCCAGTCGGGACTACTTATTCGGCTGAAGATTATGCGAGGTTGTATGTCAGGGAGATAGTGAGACTTCATGGGGTTCCCACATCCATTATATCATACAGAGGAGCTCAATTTACAGCCAACTTTTGGAGATCGTTTCAGAAGGGATTGGGGACACAGGTGAACCTTAGCACAACATTTCACCCTCAGACTGATGGGCAGGCAGAGCATATTATTCAGACATTAGAAGATATGTTACGGTCCTGTATTATTGACTTCAAAGGTAGATGGGATGACCACTTGCCGCTCATTGAGTTTGACTATAATAATAGCTACCATTCTAGTATTCGGATGGCACCGTACGAGGCCTTATATGGGAGGAAGTACAGATCACCTATTGGTTGGTTTAATGTTGGCGAGACTAAGTTAATAGGCCCGGATATGATTAAGCAAGCTATTAACAAGGTGAAGTTTATTCAAGAAATATTATTAGCATCCCAGAGTCAACAGAAGTCATATGCAGATAATCGGCGTCGAGATTTGGAGTTTCAGATTGGTGACTGGGTATTCCTGAAGGTATCACCCATGAAGGGTGTGATGAGATTCGGCAGGAAGGGGAAGCTCAGTCCGAGATACATTGGGCCTTATCAGATTGTTCGTAGGATAGGCAAGGTTGCCTATGAGTTGAATCTACCATTTGATTTGGAGGTGGTACATCCAGTCTTCAATGTATCGATGCTACGTAAATGTATTGGTGATCCTTCTAGAGTATTCCTTGTAGATGAAGTTCAGGTAACAGAGGAGTTGTCATATGAGGAGAAACCTGTAGCTATACTTGATCGCCAGGTTAGAAGGTTACGTACTAAGGATGTGGTTTCTGTCAAAGTGTTGTGGCAAAATAATAATAGGGAGGAGATGACTTTGGAAGCGGAAGATGAAATAAAGAATAAGTATCCTTACTTGTTCCCCATACCTGCAGGTAATTCAATTCCTAGCTTGACTATATTGATGGATAAGCGAGATTATGTAGTAAGTTGTGACTCTGTGAGGCATCTGTAAGTTACGAAATGCAGGTTGATAGGTATAACTGTTAGAGAGACCTCGCTGGAATTTTTTTTGTAGCTCACTTAACATTCGAGGATGAATGTTTCTATGGGGGGAGGGATGTTATGCCTCATATTTTTATACGTAGTGCGCGTCATGAACTAGTAGATGTAAGTCCGGGGATTGAGATTTTATTTTAAGTTCCAAGTGATTAAAGAAATATTAGGCAAGGATGTTAATTCCAAATGTGATATTAAGTATGATTTGGCTAATGTAAGTGCCATTAACTTTAAGTGAGGGATTAATTTGTGGCTGATTAGGATTAAATTAATCTAGTGGGCCCCACCACTCAAGGAAAATTAAAAGGAATCAGATTGGGAGCTGGACATAGTGGGACACGTGTAGATGGGGGCTGCCTCCACTTCATATTATAATGAGGTGGTGAAATGTATTGAAACATATCATATTCTTCACCACTTGGCTTAGGCAGCAATGGAAATGGAGAAAACCTACCATGCAACTCTTGGCCAGCAGCTGCAAAGAATTTGGTTAGTAATCTTTTTTCTTGGTGTGTAAATTCCTTAGAATGCCTTTGTTAATTATCCATTAATGTTAAGAAGGGGCGTGACCAGTTTCTTAGAAAATTTGTTTTAGTTGTTGAATGTGCTAAGTATGAACGGAAACCATAATCGGATTATTAGGGTGTCGTATTAGTGTTTGGGCTGTTTTGATTAAAGCAAACTGCGGAAAATTCTATTTTGGCATTACGTATATGTTTATGTGATTATTGTTATATACTCCAAAGGATGAATAAGATAAGGTAGATGTGTTGCAAATTATTAATCGAGTTATCGCTGGTGTGTCGTTGCTTCGTTACTACGGTTGCCAAGACGGAACTGTTTTTTTTGGGGGGGGGGGGGCTGTTTAATATGATTCGTTGGGTTATATGTGTTATTGGTATTGCTGTGGATAATTTGGGTTGTTGTCGGATTGGGACGAAGTAAGGAAAATAGGAGAAGTGCTGCCATATTTTCGTTAGATTATTAGCTAGCTTACAATAAGTAGTAAAGCGCGATGTTTATCTAATTGCGGCACGATTGTTGCTTGTTATAGATTAATAGCTTGAGAAGTAAATATTGGATGTGCGGCTCGACTATACGGTATGTAACGCTATCCTTTCTTTCTTTTTTTGGCATGACTTTTAAAAATGAGCGAATAACGGACAGGTTTGAGACTTACTTCTAGAGTGTCTAGGTGACGTATATTCTTGCTTCCACAACTATTCCTCTATATATCGGCTATGTGTAAGGCTATGGTGATTTCTCATATATATGGTAGTGCTTCTTAGAGTCATTGAGATCTTACGTTTCCATATCGTATTAAAGGTTCATAATCTTGATAAAACGTTAATCTTTGGTAATACT
>NC_090811.1:31306464-31313964 GCF_036512215.1 Solanum lycopersicum
CTACGTGTCGGTTCGTGACACCCGATCCCCTAATTCTACATGTCGATTCATGACACCCGATCCCCTAATTCTACGTGTCGGTTCGTGACACCCGATCCCCTAATTTTATTAATTCATCAAGCCTTCTCTTATACCAAGGCATCATCATCTCATTACTTTAGTTCATCAAGCCTTCTTTTATATCAAGGCATCATCATTAACAAGGGGTTTTTCAAGATTGGAGTTTTCAAGATTTGGGATTCAATAGCTTCATCATGCTTATTTTATCACAATTATAGAATCATATTCATGCAAGCATACAATTTAGCATATAGAAGACTTTACAACACAACCCAACACATATTATTCGCTATTAAGAGTTCACTACGAATAGTATAAAAACCATAACCTACCTCCACTGAAGATTCGTGATCAAGCAATTTATTCCTCAAAGTCTTTGCTTTCTTCTTTCTCTTGATCGTACGTTTCTCCTCTCTCTTTGTTCTTTCTATTTTTCTTATTCAAACCCTCTTTCTTTTACCCAAATTAGCATATAATTAAGTATAAAAGATGAGGACTTAACCCACTAATTAACTCAAGGTTACCTCTTTTAACCCCCAAGTAATTGAGTTATTAATATTAAACCACTAACTTTATAATTATAAGCCGGAATAGTCCAAAACGTCCCTTAAAACATTTAAAGAAATTCGACCCCGCCTGGGATTACGCAGCCTGTGACGGGCCGTCGTGCCTGCGACGGTCCATCCTGCTGCTCCGTCACAAAGTTCAGAGACTCCATTCCATTAAAGGGTCTGTGACGGTCCGTCGTGCCCAGGACGGTCTGTCCTGTCATTCTGTTACGAAGTTCAGAGAGTCGATTTCAGTACCCAATTTTCAGAATTCTAAGTATTTTGGAACGAGACACCCTCGACGGTCCGTCGTGTCCATGACGGTCCATCGTGGGTTACGTCATCTCAGCCAGTTTTTCCAGAAATAAAATCTGCTGCTCAAAACGACTAAACAGGTCGTTACAATAGATACCAATTTACCCATCGTTCTTCCCCGAACGATCACAAGAAGAAAAACAAGGGCGAACAGGAGTACCTGAATCTGTAAACAGATGTGGGTATCTTTCTTGCATGTCAGCCTCTTTCTCCCAAGTGGCTTCTTTGACTGGTCGATTCTTCCATTGAACTTTGATGGATGCAATCTCCCTTAACCTCAGCTTGTGGACTTCTCTATCTAAAATATTAACAGGCTATTCCTCGTAAGACAAATTCTCATCAAGCAAAACTGAATCCCAACGGATAATGTAGTTTCCATCCCCATGGTATCTTTTCAACATGGACACATGGAATACCGGATGCACTTCGGACAGCCCTGGAGGCAAGGCTAACTCATAAGCCACCTCCCCTACTCGCTTAAGTACTTCAAAGGGACCAATATACCTTGGGCTTAGTTTACCTCTTTTACCAGACCGCATCACCCCTTTCATGGGCGAAACCTTCAGTAAGACTTGTTCACCCTCCATAAACTCTAAGTCTCTAACCTTTCGATCTGCATATTCCTTTTGCCTACTTTGTGCCGCTAAAAGCTTTTCTTGAATAGATTTCGCTTTCTCTAATGAATCCCTCAAAAGGTCAGTACCCCAAGGTCTAACCTCAAATGCATCAAAACAACAAATGGGAGACCTACATCTCCTCCCATACAATGCTTCAAATGGGGCCATATCAATACTTGAGTGATAGCTATTGTTGTAGGAGAACTCTGCTAAGGGTAAGAAGCTATCCTAATGACCACCAAATTCTATCACACATGCACGAAGGATATCCTCCAACACTTGAATTGTTCTCTCAGACTGACCATCGGTTTGAGGATGGAACGCAGTACTAAGGTCAAACCTAGTACCCAATTCCGCATGCAATGTTTTCCCAAACTTAGAAGTAAACTGCGTACCTCTATCTGATATAATGGAGAGTGGAACCCCATGCAATCGCACCACTTCCGAGATGTAAAGTTTGGCTTTCTCTGCATTGTAAGTCACCTTGACCGGAATGAAGTGAGCAGACTTAGTTAACCTATCAACAATTTCTGAAATGGAGTCATACTTACCCATTGTCTTGGGAAGACCAACCACGAACCATTGCAATCCTTTCCCACTTCCATTCAGGAATGGGCATTCTCTGAAGTGTTCTTCTGGGCCTCTGGTGTTCATACTTTACTTGCTGACAATTTGGACATTTGGCAACAAAATCAACAATGTCGCGCTTCATTCTACTCCACCAAAAGTGTTGCTTTAGGTCACGGTACATCTTGGTTGCACCAGGATGTATAGAGTACCTTGAACTATGAGCCTCTGTCAAAATAGTGTTGATCAAATCATCAACGCGGGGTACACATAACCTTCCCTTGATTCTCAAAACACCTTCCTCATCGATTTGCACTTCCTTAGCCTCTCCTCGCAATACCTTATCTTGGATTCTGCTTAGTTTTTCATCATCAAACTGTTTTCCCTTAATCTTGTCAAGAAAAGAAGATATTGCCTCCACACAAGCCAACAATCCTCCCTTCTCATTTACTTCTAACCTCATAAAGTCGTTAGCCAGAGTCTGAACCTCTCTAGCCAATGGACGTCTAGAAACTTGCAAGTGGGCTAGACTTCCCATGCTCCCTGCCTTTCTACTTAAGGCATCTGCCATAACATTAGCCTTTCCCGGATGATACAAGATAGTGATATCGTAGTCCTTCAGTAGTTCCATCCATCTCCTCTGTTTCAATTTCAAATCTTTTTGAGTAAAGATATATTGTAGGCTACGATGATCTGTGTACACTTCACACTTAACCCCATATAGATAGTGTCTCCATTGCTTTAAGGCAAACACTACCGCAGCTAATTCCAAATCATGGGTCAGATAATTACGTTCGTGCATCTTTAATTGCCTTGAAGCATAAGCAATTACGTTCTTCTCTTGCATTAGAACTGCACCCAAACCTGAATAGGATGCATCACAATAGACAATGAAATTCTTACCTTCCACTGGCAGGGTAAGATTGGTGCAGTAGTCAACAAGGTCTTCAGCTTCTGAAAGCTTTCTTCACATTCATCCGACCATACAAATGGAACATTCTACTTAGTCAAGTTCGTCAATTGGGAAGCAATGGAAGAGTATCCCTTGACAAATCGACGGTAGTAGCTAGCTAAACCAACAAAGCTCCTTATTTCTGAAACATTAGTAGGTCTTACCCAATTCTTCACTGTCTCAATCTTAGAAGGATCCACCATCACCCCATCCTTAGAAACCACATGCCCCAAGAAGGACACTGCATCTAGCCAAAACTCACACTTGGAGAATTTGGCATAAAGCTTTTTCTCCCTCAACATTTCCAATACCATTCTCAAGTGCTCCTCATGTTCCTTCTTGCTCTTTGACTATACCAATATATCATCAATAAATACGATCACAAAGAGATCCAAATATGGCTTAAAAATCCCATTCATCAAGCTCATGAAAGCAGCAGGGGCATTCGTAAGACCAAAAGACATCACTACAAATTCGTAATGCCCATACCTGGTCCGAAAAGCAGTCTTTGGCACATCCGTTGCCCATATTTTCAATTGATGATAATCGGATCTCAAGTCAATCTTAGAGAAGACACAAGCACCTTGTAACTGATCGAACAAGTCATCAATGCGAGGAATGGGATACTTGTTCTTAATAGTTACCTTGTTCAACTGCCGGTAGTCTATGCACATCCGAAAACTCCCATCCTTCTTCTTCACAAATAACACCGGAGCACCCCCCAAGGAGATGCACTTGGTCTAATGAAGCCTTTGCTCAAAAACTCTTGAAGTTGGGCCTTTAACTCTCTCAACTCCGTGGGAGCCATTCTATAAGGGGGTATAGAAATGGGGCGAGTACCCGGTTCCAGATCGATGCAAAAATCAATATCTCTATCCGGTGGCATACCAGGAAGGTCTGCAGGAAACACATCTAAAAACTCGCGAACTATCGAAACCGACTCAATTGGAGGTACTTGGGTAGTATCATCCCTAAGATGTGCCAAGAACGCTAAACAACCCTTACTAACCATTTTCTTAGCACGAAGAAAGGAGATGATACGAACCGGATTGGAAGTGTAGTTACCCTCCCACACTAACGGATCTGTCCCAGGCTTGGCTAACGTCACAGTTTTAGCATTACAATCCAAGATTGCAAAATTCGGAGAAATCCAAGTCATACCCAGAATTACATCAAAATCAACCATTTCTAAGATAACCAAGTCTACATAAGTATTGCTCCCCACAAAAGTCACCAGACCAGACCTATATACTTTTTCAACTATCACAGACTCACCTACCGGAGTAGAAACACGAATAGGCATGTCAAGCAATTCACATTGTAAATTAAGACCATTAGCAAATGAGGAAGATACATAAGAAAATGTGGATCCAGGATCAAACAATACAGAAGCCGTGCAATCACAAACCAAAAGATTACCTGTGATGACAGCATGAGATGTCTCCGCTTCAGATCTCCCAGGGAAAGCATAACAATGGGCCATATCCCCTGTCTGCCCGTTGCCCCTACCATGTTGTGTTGTAGTGGGTCTAGTTTGCTCACCACCACGGCCGTTTTGGTTACCACCATTACCTCAGCCACCATGTCTTCCAGAATAACGGCCTATACCATGACCACCTCTACCTCTAGCTATTGGGAATATATAACTCTGTTTTGGACAATTCCTCCTAATATGTCCAGTCTCCCCACATCAATAACACTCCCTGGATTCAAGCATAGGTCTCTCAGAGAAGTGTTGATCGATCTGAGGTGGACCCCCAACTACAGTCTGTAGTGAAGACTGAATTGGTCGGACTGAGTAACCTCCTGAACCCTGTCCTCTATAGTAAGAACCATTAAACTTACCTCCCTTTCGAAACCTTTTTGATGTCATTGCCATGGTGAAGTCATCTGGCTTCACTCCCTCTACCTCTATCACGAAGTCTACCACTTCTTGAAAAGATTTTGCCGTAGCCGCTACCTGTAAGGCTGAAATCCGCAATTCTAACCTTAACCCCTTCACAAAACGGCAAATCCGCTCTTGTGGACTGAAACAAAGTTGGGTGGCATACTTGGATAATGCACGAAACTTAGCCTCATATGCGGTAACCGACATCCTACCTTGCTCTAGGCTCAAGAACTCATCTCTTTTCATATCCCTCAAAGTACGGGGGATATACTTCTCCATAAACAAGCTAGAGAATGATGCCCAAGTCATAGGTGGTGCCTCTGTTGGTTGACACTCAACATGTGACCGCCACCACATTTTGGCGTTCCCTTGGAACTGATAAGTCACAAACTCAACACCAAACCGTTCTACTATACCCATCTTGTGTAGTAACTCATGACAGTCAACCAGAAAATCGTAGGCATCCTTAGATTCAGCACCCTTGAAGACTGGAGGTTTCAATTTCAAGAACTTACTGAAAAGTTCATGCTGATCATTTGTCATTATAGGCCCTGTAGTCAGACGATGAAACGTGCCTATTTCCAATGAGGCATCCATGCGGGGAGCCACAGTAGCCGCATGTTGTACCTCCGGAGCCTGAGGTGCTGGTGCAGAAAACACTGGAGGCGCTTGGCCTTGATCAGATAACCCGCTAAGATAAGCAAGAACCTGATTGATCATCTCTGGGGTAGGTTGGGGTGGTACTTCCTCATTCTGTACTTGTTTATTTTCCCCATCCTCCCCTTCTCTTACTACTTCCTCAGTCGGTGGAGGAGTCACAGCCCTAGTACCAGATGGGCTAGGCGTTCGTCCTCTTCCTCTAGAGGACGTCCTCCCGCGACCTCTACCGCGGCCACTTGCTACTGCTCCTCTTTGAGCTACAGTCTCAGTGGCTGGCTAAGTTGCATCTTGTCTTGCCGATGTTGATGTTGGCGCGGTTGTTGCTCTAGTTCTAACCATCTGCAAAATAGAGTGAAGATGGTCAGATACCAATTTGTATCACCTAGATACCAATTGGATCCAAGTAATAGCACGAAAGAAAAAATGAAAGAATGGAATTTTCCTAAAGTCTTATAGCCTCTCAAAGAAAAGTAAAGGCGTCCCCCTACCGTTCATTAAGACTCTACTAGACTCGTTCTTGTGTGATGAGACCAACGAACCTAATGCTCTGATACCAAGTTTGTCATGACCCAAATCGAGCCGCGACTGGCACCCACACTTATCCTACTATGTGAGTGAACCAACCAATCCGAACCCAAACATTTTAACCGTAATAAACAGAATACAACGCGGAAGACTTAAACTCATTAATGAAAATCAATTAAACAACTTCTAAAAACTCACCAACTATTATTATCCCCAAAATCTGGAATTCATCATCACAAGAACATCTATCCTCAAATTACTAAGACTAAGAGTATCTAAGAAACTAAACATAAATAAAAAGCTAGTCCATGCCGGAACTTCAAGGCATCAAGACATGAAGGAGAAGATCCAATCCAAGCTAGAAGCATTAGCTCACCCTGAAATCCGATGTAATGAAGACTGGCTAGAGATGCGGTTGAGTTGAACTTGATGGTACGTTTGCCGCACTCCACATATAACAAAGAAAGAAACACACAGGTAGAGGTCAGTACAAAACACGGGTACTGAGTAGATATCATCGGCCAACTCAGGATAGAAAACAGTATATATCATATCATATCATAAATCAACTACAATACTCAATCTGTAGCAACAACAGGTACAAGAATCTTTGATAAATAATGTCAAGTACACTCATGAGGACTCAAGCCTCCATATCATACTCATTTGGGAAATAGGTTCATTAAATTGAGTATATTAGCATCTTTCAAGATTCATTATCTTTATTCCTCTTGTGTCGGTATGTGACACTCCGATCCTCATCATACTATCCTGGTGTCGAAACTTGACACTCCCATCCCCTAATACTATGTGTCGAAATGTGACACACCGATCCCCTAATTCTACGTGTCGGTTCGTGACACCCGATCCCCTAATTCTATGTGTCGGTTCGTGACACCCGATCCCCTAATTCTACGTGTCGGTTCGTGACACCCGATCCCCTAATTCTACGTGTCGATTCGTGACACCCGATCCCTTAATTCTACGTGTCGGTTCGTGACATCCAATCCCCTAATTCTATTAATTCATCAAGCCTTCTCTTATACCAAGGCATCATCATCTCATTACTTTAGTTCATCAAGCCTTCTTTTATATCAAGGCATCATCATTAACAAGGGGTTTTTCAAGATTGGAGTTTTCAATATCTTCATCATGCTTATTTCATCACAATTATATAATCATATTCATGCAAGCATACAATTTAGCATATAGAAGACTTTACAACACAACCCAACACATATCATTCGCTATTAAGAGTTCACTACGAATAGTATAAAAACCATAACCTACCTCCACCGAAGATTCGTGATCAAGCAAGCTATTCCTCAAAGTCTTTGCTTTCTTCTTTCTCTTGATCGTACGTTTCTC